>NC_057810.1:296606640-296622530 GCF_018294505.1 Triticum aestivum | reverse complement strand
AGCGGCGAGTGGCGGCGGCGGCGTCTTATAACGCCGGTCGGGTCGGAGTCCAGGTCGGACACGACCCGGTAAGGCGGTAACTTTTTTTAGAAAAAAAATCCTGACGCAGAAAAACTAACGGAAGAAATACTAAACGGAGTCCAAAAATCCTGAAATAAATTTTTGTGGTCCTGTAATAGTATTGCGGACAAAGTGAACATTTATTTGGGCCTCTAATGCAATTTTGGAAAAACGCATTTTTTCCTAATTCAAATAAAATAGCAATAAAACACCAAATAAAATTCTTATTTGATTTTAATAATTTTCCTCCAATATTTCTTTATTTTGGAGAAGTCATTTTATCCCCTCTCTTTTATTTTCATATTAGTAAATATTCGAAGAGAAAAATAATTAAAACCAAATGATCCTCTTTTCAAAATTTGAGAAAACTCAAATATGAAAATAACGAAATCCCCAACTCTCTCCGTGGGTCCTTGAGTTGCGTAGAATTTCTAGGATCAACCCAAAAATGCAATAAAATATGATATGCAATGATGAGCTCATGTATAACATTCCAAATTGAAAATATGGGATGTTACAAGTTTTGACATGAGACTTAAATACTCAAGCATATCAACAAGCAACCATGTCTTTCAAAATATCAATGCTAAAATAAGTTATCCCTAGCCCATTATGCTCAATCATTGATCCACTCATAAAACACACTCGCATATTAGCTACACCCAATGCCCAAGTACAAATAGTGCCCCCTAGTTGGTGATTTATAAGAGAAGATGGAGACTCAGATTAAAAATAGAAATTGCATAAAGTAAAAGAAAGGCCCTTCGTGGAGGGAAGTAGAGATTTATAGAGGTTCCAGAGTTCAAAGCGAAAAACTAAGAGATAAAAACATTTTGGGAGGCATGCTTTTCCTGTCAACGAGAATGATCGAGAAGTTCCCAATACTTTCCATGCTAGATATATCATAGGCGGTTCCCAAACAAAAATTAAAGTTTATTCCTTTTTCAACCATACTTTCACTTTCCATGGCTAAACGTATCCACGGGTGTCCTCCATACCAACACTTTCCAAGGAATTTATTTGACAACATAAAGTAAATTCATTTTTCATTTCGGGACTGGGCATCCCTAATACCTTTGCCTTACTCTCGTGCAATGACAAGTGGATAAATACTCATCGTGAGAATAACATATCTAGCATGGAAATATATTAGCCACCCCCTATCGCTTCATGAGCGGTACAAGCACACAAAAGAGAAATTTATTTTGAAAATTAGAGATGGCACATACAAATTTTCTTAGAACGGCAAAAGAATATCGCATATAGGTAGGTATGGTGGACTCATGTGGCAAAACTGGTTTAAAGGATTTGGATGCACAAGTAATGATCATACTTAGTGCAAAATGAGGGCTAGCAAAAGATTGAGAAGCGACTAACCAAGAAACAGATAATCTCATAAGTGAGCATTGAGCATAATTAACACCGAATAATGCACAACAAGTAGGATTTAATTTCATTGCATAAGTATTGACTTTCGTGCTTGCATAGGGAATCACAAACCTTAACACCAATATTCTTACTAAAAAATAATTACTTATAAACATGACTCACATATCACATCATCATATCTCAAAACTATTACAAGGAATCAAGTTTATTTTTTCCAATGATCTTCATGAAAGTTTTAATTATATCCTCCTTGGATATCTATCACTTTGGAACTAATTTTCATGTGTTGCTTTTGATAAGCTCAAACAAATATAAGTGAACATCATGAGCATAATATTTCTTTCTCTCAAATTAATTTAAGTGAAGCAAGAGAGAATTTCTTAAAAAGAATTACTAACTCTCAAATAAATGTAGGTGAAGCACGAGAGAATTTATTCAAAAATAACAAAGCACATCATGCTCAAAAAGATATAAGTGAAGCACTAGAGCAATTCCATAGCTTGTCAAGATTTCAGTGAAGCATACAGAGATATTCTAACAAGTCACGGCATAATTTTGGCTCTCTCAAATAAGTGTGTCCAGCAAGGATTCAAGAATTAAAGTAAAAATCAAAACTAGCAAAGACTCATATCATACAAGACGCTCCAAGAAAAACTCATAGTATGTGACGAATAAAAATATAGCTTCGAGTAAATACCGATGGTCGTTAGAAGAAAGAGGGGATGACACTCGGGTATCCCCAAGATTAGTTTCTTTCTTCTCTTTGAATAATAGCTTGGGATGCCATAGGCATCCCCAACCTTAGGCTCTCCTTACTCCTTATTCATTCATCCATCATAACATCACCCAAAACTTGAAAACTTCAATCACACAAAACTCAACAAAACCTTCGTGAGATCCGTTAGTATAAGAAAACAAATCACTACTATACGTACTGTTGAAAACCAATTCATATTTTATTCTTGCATTATATCTAATGTATTCCAACTTTTCTATGGCAAAAACTCATCAAAGAAAACCGTAGAATCATCAAAAAAAGCACGCAACGCAATGAAAACAGAATCTGTCAAAAATGGAACAGTCTGTAGCAATCTGGATATTTCGAATACTTTTGAAACTCCAAAATTCTGAAACATTAGGATGACCTGAGCAATTTTTATATTAATCTTCTGCAAAAATAATTGGTGTATTATCACGCTTCTGTTAAAAATGAGAATTATTCTCGTGAGCGCAAAAGTTTCTGTTTTTCAGCAAGATCAAATCTACTATCATCGAAGAAGATCCTAAAGGCTTTACTTGGCACAAACACTAACTAAAACACAAAAAAACACAATCATAACAGTAGCATAATTGTGCAAACACTCAAGAACAGAAAGCAAAAGACAAAAATAAATTTTATTCATTGGGTTGCCTCCCAACAAGCACTATCTTTTTACGCCCCTTACTGCCTCTAGTAGAGCCTCAAACACTATAATATCTGTGCTCAGACTGCTCTTCGGTGGTGTTGCCTCTGAACTGCTACCATCTGGTAACATGGATGGCGCACTGCTTCCACAAATAGATTCTGGGGTTGTACATTGTGTCCTAGTGTGAACGGCATCCTGAAAGGTTTCTGCTGGACATAAGTAAGAGATAGTTATCGTATGATCCAGGCAGTAAGCTTACATGGTAAACGACGGACGATTTATTGCCGAGCATGGCAAACTATATTTAAATGGTTCGAAGCAGCATCAGCCAAAAATAAATTAAAATGGTACGATGAAAGTTCAAAGGGAGTGTACAACCGCTATATTTAAGTTGCCAAGGCATCTAAGCAGTTGAAATAATCTGAGAAAGCACTTAACAGTGTGGCGTCATATAAACTACGAAGACAGTCTTGTGATGAAGTTGAGAGGAAAAGTTAAGGACTCAAATGAAATAGGCATGCATTTCTTTACGATAGTACAGCAGGCACTGCTGACATATTGGCCAACTCAGGTATAACGTAACAACAAACAAGCATTCGAATCAAGCAATAAAGCAAAGCAGACAACTGAACTATTTGTAATTCGGTAGGATTACGTGTTGAGGGCACAAGCCAAGAAAGCATCCCACTCGCATTACATTTAACATGTACTAAACACACTGGCTTACCATATGTTGTTGTGAAGCCTGGCTGCTGTTGCAATGTTCTTTGAAGATATCGTCAGCATCCCGTGGTTGCAAATCTAGTTGTTGTAGTTTATTCTGCACCATCTACTTAGGTAAAATTAATTTTAATCGCATGCACTGGTCCGAATTGATCATCAATGGTTCATCTAAACTAATGAAAGAAGGGTGTGTGCATACACGATAATATATATGCTTCCCTCTATTTTTATGCTTGTTCGAGGTGCCAGCCTCAAAAGAACAAATATTTTTCTTGATGGGGTTGGGAGCTCCATAATTCATAGAAGCATCAAATTAGTCATGCAACTTGGGAAGATCAAGAACACACAAACAAGTAATGAACAGAGGCTCGGAGCAGTGATGTAATAGCTAGCATCAGAAAATGTAGGGTAAAACGAACAAAAAACAGCGAAACCACATGCTAGTTTGCTGACGTGTAATTAAGCATAGAGAACATTAAGCAGTCTGATGGAACCAAAAGGTGGAATCAGAACAAAACTAAAGCATATTAACTATATGTGCACTGGTATGTAATTTAACACATGTAACATGTTCACTGCCAGAAGTATGGCCCTACAGGTGCAAGCAGAATAACACGTCTCATGAAAAACTGAATGATGCCCTGAAGAAATTCAAAAGTGCGGTGCTTATGCTAGGAAAGTGAATGTAGGCACCGGCCATTGGATAATAGTACCTGATTCTCGGTTGCGTATGGGTATATTGTCATACTTGATAGCTAAGGATTGTCGATGGTGCTCGTGTTGCGGTTGAGTTTGGGCCGTCTATCACCGTTGCTGAAGCGGCTCCGGTGCTACGGTTGCGGCGCCTGTCGACATACAAGAAAGCTCATCTGTGGTAAATGAACAGTTGCACAATAAAGAGAAAAACCAAAGGAGTACAAATCGAAATAACCTGATGAGGCTGCGGCGTCGGTAAAGCAGGGCCGATGGAGTTGAATATGGTGTTCGTGGAGCGGGTCCGGTGCAGTGGACGAAGGCTTCGGCGGGCGCGTTGTATAGTGCTTTCGGTGAAGCGGATATGTTGCGTCGGACGAGGGCTTGTATGAAGGGCCAGCGAAGGGGCGGACGAGGGAATCAGTGAAGGGCCTACGCTGTGGTGGAGGGCGCCGGTTAAGCAGATCCGGTGCGGTGGACCATGATGGCGGTCAAGGAGATCTGGAGCGGTGGACAAGCCAGTCGCTGAAGCGGCTCCGGTGAAGTGGTGAATTGGCAGTTGGGGGTTCCAAGGTGCGGAAGGTAGATCCGGCGGGGTGTGAGGTCCACCGCAGTGGCGGAGGACTAGATTCGGCGGCTTGCCGTGGTTGGGGGGGTCGGGGAGGGGAAGGGGAGGGGCTCTAGGGAAGAATGTTGGGGCCAAAGAGGGGAAAACAATGGAGTTACCAAAACAGCCCTTTTCCATTCAAGTTGCAGGGATAAAATAGGAATATCGCAGGGCTAAAGTTTCGGGCGCGTGATATTTCGATGTGAGCGGGAAGTTTGAAAGCTTTTGGCGCCTAAAATTATAAGCATTCTACTCTCGTATGGCCGACTATGATATCATGGCCGACAATTTGTTTCTTTTGCACGCAAAAAAATGTGCAAGTTTTGAAAATCGATGTCTCCAACACGAAACTTAGATTTTCCATTCAATTCAAATATGGATCATTGAGCTACTACAAGCAAATACCATCATACGGTCCAATTCAAATGAAATTCCAAATGTGTTTATCCTAAATATGATGACAAAAGCAAAAGTGTGTATGTGTATGAATAAAGTGGATGATTATAAAGTTTGAACATGACCGTATGTGTATATCTCTAGGTTTGATATATGAATTTGAAATCATGAAATCCCGGCTTAAAAAATGTACCTCCGTTTAAATGAATTACAAAAGCTAATGATGGAGTCGAATTCCAAAATTCCAATCTTAGGTTTGTAATTCTGGTACATCAAGGTATATCACGCTTGTTCAAAAGTATCGTTATCTCATAGTACAAACTGTGAAACAACTGGATCAACCATGAGTGCACAATATCTCAATTACGCTAAAGTCCCTCAAATATAGACACCTCACTCTTTATCTGAAGTCAACCCCCCCCCACCACACACACACACACACAAACACACACACACACACACACACACACACACATAGAGAAGTCGTTCTCTCCCCCAAACACCAACACACGAGCACATTAACACCCCTCTCTCTTGTAAAGTCTGGACCCCAACATTGGTCTCTATCACTTTGTCTCTCGGACATGCACACATCTCTTCCCTCACTCTCTAGGTCTCCCGCTATCTCTCTTACCCAAGCACACGCACTATGTAGAGTGTATATTTCCCATACACACAAAACGTCGCCCCCAAATGTCTATCTCCCTAGTTATGTGGTTCTCGCGCACTCACCTCACACATCACCCCCACTGCAAACAAGCACACTTTGTCTCCTTGTGCACCACTCTCCTCTTTCTATCTCTCCCACATGCGGACCCGCCCCAGCTCCTTTCCTGCATACATATATGTCGTGAATCTTTGCATAGCTCCCTAATGTATAATCGTTCTCGATTTCTCACATTGTTCTCTACACCATCTATTCTAGATCTCTCATGAAGTCCCTATCACACACAGGATGACTCGCTTCCCTTGCGTCTCCGTTCATAGGCCAATTTCGGAGAACATCAACATTGTCTCCCTATCTATACGCCATTTATGGACACAAACGACCCCTCTCGCCCCCTCTCTTCCTCTCTCTCTCTCTCTCCGTCGCTAGCTCTCTCTTTCTCTCGCTCTCACACCCCTCTCCCACACACACACTCGATGTCTCTTCCAAATAGTCTGCTCCCCCAGCCCGCACCCGTGCTATCCCGCTACTACACATGTCACACCATTCCCCCTTCCCTTATACTAGGTTTACATCATCAGTGGTCTCTCTACTCCACGTACACTCTCTCCCTCTCACACACAAATGCGTGCACAAACACACACAAACACGCACAAACACCCATTTATCTGGATCCTCATCTATCCCCATGTCCGCATGTGTATCTCACACACTAACTCTCTAATTATGTATATGTGTCTCCACATTACACAACACAAAGCCCCATGTACATGTCTCTCTCTATCCTCCACACACATAGACACAAAGAATCTGTTATCATTGCCTCAGTCTCTAACATATCACACACGCACATTGTCTCTCTCTCTCTCTCTCTCTCTCGCAAACACGCTCATCAAGGGTTTCCCCGTGAATAACTTACCGTCTGTTCATCAACAGTCTTGGCAGTACGGCGAACACGAGACGTGAAAAAGAATAAATCTACACGTGCTTAGACCACCTAGTATGACTACTAGGACTAGAGCAAGCCAAAAAGCGCGCCGCCGTCACCCCCTCCTTGTCGGCGACGGGAAAATCTTTGTTTTACACAGTCGAGAAGTCATTGTGTTAAGGCCCCACATGCCGAGGCGTTGAATAGAATGTAGATGCTAGTTTACGGAAGCAAGTATTGATAATACGTTTGTATATCCATACTTATATTTCTTCTCTTATAAAAAACCGAGTTGGTGATGATGGTACGTGTGCCATCTTGCAATATAGACCGTCCGATCTATATCTGACGGATGGAAATTAAACTAAAAGATACCCGCACCCCTCTCCACATTTGCAGACAAGGCCTTCCCTCGTTCATCCCTATCTCCAACAAACCTCATTGTTGAGCAATTAAGAAAGGAAGCCTCTGGAACAAACTGGCCTGGTGGCCGCTGCCGGCGTCGTCAATCCCCATGCCTCCGCTCAGTCCGACCACCAACCACCACCACACCCCACTCCTCTTCACCTTATCTCATATTTCTCGAGATATCATTAGTTTTTACACATGGGATTACTCCCGCAAGGGTCAATCATGACAAGTGTTTTATAAAAAATGCATCTTGATGTTCCGTGCAATGCACGGATCTTGCTAGTACTCCTACACAAGACTAAGTTGGTGATGCTGGTGTGTCTGCCATCCGTCGTTTCTGACCATTAGATCTACATCTAACGATTGTGAGGTAAGTTGTTGCCTTTTCTCACCAACATCTCACTTGTCTACCAGTTTGCAGAAAAACCCGTAATTAGTATCTTAAAACCAACCACATCCCTTCCTGACCTCACCAAAACAGCCCAAGGAATATATTCTAATTGAAACATAATATATCTATAGTGACATATGTATATCAAAATTAGAGTGTTTTGTACCAAGTTTGTGAATAAGTATTATTCTAATTATGATTCGTTGGAACGAACATGAACATTGCTAGTATTTCCAACCATGCATTTTTTCCTAGTATTCCATAGTTTCGAGTTTTCCATCAAGATATTAGTCACTCATGGTTGATATTTACTTTCAATCATGTACACATATGCACTATGTAACTAGCATTGCCTATTGGCTTCGAAAGCTTAACTTTCACTCCTACTTACAATATGTAGAGTATTTAACAAAAACTTACCACTTTCAACCAGCCCTAGGAAGAATCTATTGTACAAAAAATAGCAAAAACATACCCAAAATTTCTTAATACACGCCAAAAACTACTACCTAGTACTCCTACCGATTAGGTTCGTTTAAATCCATTTATGACAGGGTTGGCCCACATGTCCGTGCTGATGAGGCAGCTTAAACCAACACATTTTGTTTGACCGTTGACACGAGGGACCCACATCTGACCTTTTATCCTGTTATTCCCCCTCAAATCATTATTTTTCCTGAACATTACTTCAAACAGTACTGATGCGTGTTCGTCGGTGGCGCCGACGATGAGTCAGTTGGCCGCCGCTCCGCCGGACGGGCCAGATGCCACGCTGGCCTCTGCACGGGTTGGCAGGCTGGCCCGAGCGTGAATCACAAGCGAGCAAGCCGCCGCGCTGGCCTTCGCTCGAGCCAGATGGTTGGCCTGAGCGTGGCACGCGCGAGCAAGCCGCCGCACTGCCGTGCCAATCTAGCTAGCAAACCTTGCAGACAAGCAGCTGGACGGAGCTATCTTGGATAGCTAGCGGCCGCGAGCGCCGGATGGAGCTGGCATCCGGGCTGCCGCAACATGGGCTCCGCACCGCCGACGGTTTTGACCTCGCCTTCTGCCGACGGCGGTAGCTGCGTCCCATGGCCGAGGATGACTAGGTGGATGGGCCGGAGGTAGGACGTCACTCGAGGATTTTTGTTGGTAAGAGTATGCACAATGGTTGATAAGGTAGTCTTATCTTAAGTATGCCACGTATGCAAGTGGTAGTAGTTTCTTGGCATTTTAGTGGTTTCTTGCATTATTAGGGGTTTCTTGTAAGGAACAATGTACGTACTACTAGCGACAAAAGGCGATTCTAGGTTGCGTTGTACTCCAACGAGTACTACTAGTGGTCGCGGGAGTGTATACCTCGTTTTGTGGGTTCGATCCCGGTCGAACGCACGGCGACCTTTTAAAAAAAATAGTACTACTACACTTTGCTGTGAGCCAATATTTTATACGGTTAGTTTGAGTTTTGAAGTCGAACGGACGTGTGGCCCCACAATCTGGGTGCACTGGACAGCCTAGCCACGTGAACAGGTTTTCCTTCCCAGCAACCGTGGCTCGCGTGCTCGCCCTAGCCGCACCTCGCTTGCAGCTTCCTCATCAGCTAGTAGCATATTTAAACTAGCGCCTCCCAATTAAGCCCAAGGAGCCGGAAAAGCCTGGCGGGGCATTGGGAACTGTGAAATATGGCTCTGTACATAAAGTGCTCTACTACTACTCTGTAGCTTGTGGCGTTGCACGCATGGACTTCACTCCATTATCGGCTCTACTATAAAAGAAATTCCTCTTGACGTGTTTTTTTAAACGGAGGCAAAAGCTTTGCTTCATCTCGTTCATAAAGAAGGAACTACTAACAAAGTTCGATGAGATCCATTACACCTCCACAAATGGAAGCGAAAAGCCTTGTCTCGCTGTATCAAATAACTCAAATGTTCTGCCCCTGCAGTAACCGTCGCTGATAAACAGGCTGCTAGTGTGTGCGTGAGAGGAGTGGCTGAGTAGGCGAGCTACTCCTACGTGAGAGGAGCGGCTGAATATAGCACCGAGAGTACCCACTAGGCCACTACGCAGGTGTACTTCCCCTGCATTGATAGTACATCGATGGTTCTAGAGAACAGTAGTACGCTCCACTTCCAACTGTAGCTCCTTGGCCCTGAGATTCAAGAGTTCAAAACTGGTGCACTATACTAGACTAGACTAGAAATACAATACATAACACTACTAGTTGAGGAAAGTAGTACTGGTACTGCTACAGTACGAGTATGTACTCCTCCGTCACATAATGTAAGACGTTTTTGACACTAGTTGGCGTGTACAAAAAATGGCAAAAACATACCTCAAATTTCTTAATCCATGCCAAAAACTACTACCTAGTGCCAAAAATTTCTTCCTAGTGCTATTATTTATAGTATAATGTAATCCCATAACGTTCCATAATGCTAGTACTAGTAGTAAATAATAGCCTCACCCCTTCGCTGAGGAACAATCTACAGTTGGAAGGGACGAGGCCCTGCGGTTACTACACTCTTATCTCCTCCTCGCCAGTTCCCCTCCCCCCGAAGAGAAGGCAGTTCATCGCTGCTCCCATGGATACGCCAGGCGGTTCTCCTCCTCGTCAGGGCTGGGAGACCTTGGACGACGATCCTCCGGGAGAAATCGCACGCCGCTCCGACGTCCTCACTGCCGCAAGACTCGGTGCTTCCTGCACCAACTTTTTCAAGACGCTGCTTAAACAGGCTTGGGAAAAGGCCATGCTTGTTGGTCTTCCATGCGTCCTCGAGGAGAAGGTTCTTCTATGGGACAATCCTTTGAATAGTCCACTGCTCCCTGGCCATGGTTGCACGTTGACTCTGCTAGAGTTGCCGACGTTGAGAGGTAGTCGGATTTTGTCCGATGAGCAGGTCAGTAATGGAGTTTGATCATGTAGTACTTAGTTATTCCATTTCCATCCCGTAATTTCTCCGTTGCCCATCGTCTTATATATAGGTCCGGGTCGGTGCCAACAAAGATTGGCTTGCATACCTCCGGCCGGATACCACCATCATTTTGCACAACATCCACAATAGTGCGGCCGTTCCGGTAGACCCCTTCTCCACCATTGGGATCGACCTTCCAGACTGGCTGGGCTTGAATACGTATGATGATGCCTACATGAGATGGAAGAAGATAGCAATTGCAGACCCGCCGACAAAGCAATGTGGCTACAACGATTACTATCTCATCGCGGTGTTCGACATAAGGATTTCCATCAATGCAAGACGCAGTAACGGCAGAGGCTGGCGCATGTTGGCGGCGGTAGATTTGTACCCCTACATGTTCGAAGACACCGTGTGCCATCTAGGCCGCATCTTCGCGGTGAAAAGCCAGGGGACTTGTTTCATCTGGTTGCCATCCTATGGTATGGGAGATTACAAACGGAATGCACAAACCATCATTTGCATCCCTAACAGTACTCCATTATTTTGTAGGGACCAGTCATCCCCCGATCAGAATAAGATCGCCGATCCTGGATGTGCATTTGCATCCGCGATTTGGTCTAACCTGGAACCTTGTAGCTGACTTTGGCATATTGGGATCAACTATCTTAGCAGTCGTTACCCATGGTACCACTAATGTGCAACATGGTCACACAATCTACCACGATTAGACCGTCACCATCTACCCAGGTATTCCATTTTTTAACCCTCTCGCCTTCTCTTTCATTGTTGTACTAGTAGTATACTTAGTAGTACTAGTAGGAGTACTTTTTACCTTGGAGGACGCGTATAGCTAGCTAGGCCCTTGAAGACTTGAACCCACTAGCTGCCACCATTTTTGTTTTTCCATGTCTTACTATCTCATCCATGTAGCCAAGAGTGGCTATATATAATAAGCCGGTTATTTTTACTTCCTCTATACTGGAGTAGTACTATTTGCTGCACAGTATTACTGAGCGCCATATTTGAGCACAACATTATTATGCATGGACCTTGACTATGTACGTCACCATGTGTCCAGATCTGGGATGCCGCGTGTACCAGATGAACGGTGCCGAGTTCGACCCCCGTGATGCTACGTGGGTGCCGAGGAACACTCTTGGAGAGTACTTGCTTTTTCATCGTGGACAGCTACCCCATTGTGAAGTGGATGCCACCTTCCATGCACGACACATAAGGCCTCCCATTCATGAAGCATGGTTGTGTCTTCATTGCGCACCTCCGGATGAACGACATGCTGGGACACACTATCCCTGATTTATGCCGCTTCAGGTTGGATGAGTCTCCATCATGTGGAACCGGACTAGAAAGCTGCGACAATGATTCCCGTTGCCCACCACTATGGATCGTGCCATCCATGAAGAACACCTGGGACTGGAACCTGGAGGAGGACATGCATGTAGCCCATCTATAACGTGTAAGTGGAGTACGGTAATTGTGAACAGTAGCGCTGTGAATATATGTAGACTAGTCGTGCACAAATTTATCACATGAATTGGAGATGAACTTGTGTGGCATACTAGCATTTGTCCTTTAGAATTTATTACTAGTAAATGTGTTATGTGTATGTGCAACTTATGTGGTTGTTGCACGGGCTCCCATGCTCTTTGACAAAAAAAGGTGCCACAACTTTGGATATACGTGACGTGGCGGCATCATACAGTAGCATCATTCTCTATAGTTGTAGTACACTTCTACTAGGACGTCAACTCCTATAAAACCTTGCGCTTGACTCTTTGCCTCTTCGGGAGGTTCAACAGTTCGTACTCGTGTGAACCTTGCACTTGGCTCTTCGCCTCTTCGGAAGGTCCAACAATAATGATACTATAGTACAATATGCTTCTGGCAATCTGACACTGATTGAACTGCTGCACGTCCACCGCGAGGGAGAGGGCAAGGGCGAGGGAGAGGGAGAGGGAGAGGGAGAGGGCGCTGTAGTCAAGACCCTCTCCTCGTCCTGCGAACCACCGTGCGCGTGGGCAAGGGAGAGGCATAGTAAGCAAGCTTCTCCTCCTTCGGCGAGTTGACGGGACACATCAAAGGAGTACTAGTACTAGTAGTAGTCCATACCGCGTCCTTTCCGATTAATATGGCTTAATTTGAAACGAGAAAAATACACTGGCGGTCAACGTATGTAACAATACACTCTTTACAGTCACTATATATAGTTTTGCGGCGATTATACGATCACTAGCTCATCGTAGAGCACCGTATTGCACCCTACTGACTGGCCACATAGTCGACATGGCACTTTGTTGACTGGTTAAATTGTCACCTAGTTTCTGGGTCCCACTTGTCAGTTGGCAGAGCAAAGAAATCAGTTAAACAAAACTTTATGCAGGCGCGACACGAGTCCAACCCTTGCGCACGAACCGCCCTGGCTGTGTATGTGAGTGCATGCATGTGTCCTCCCTCGGTCTTCCAACAAAGAGTGTACATCGGCTACAAAACAAAGAGTGTGGTACATAATGTACATCTACACTTCCAATGCATTTAGCTTTTAATCTAAATCGATATTGATTGACTAATGCTCCAACTTGTGCTGTAGGTATAGGCTACATGTCTATCCTTAATAACAGCATGCAACGGCCTTCATTTAATCTTCTTATCTCAATGGTCGCATGCACACATAAGTCTGCTACTTTTGGGCATTAATTATGCCCTAGTCAATGTGTAAATCTCTAAATGTACAGTCTTTCACGGACGTAGGGAGTAGGTTGAGCACTTGAGCGTGAGCGTGTGTGTTGCGTCGTGTGCTGTGTGCCGCATGGGTGCGTGAGTGTTGCGTGCGTCCATGTGTACGTGTGAGTGTTGCATGTTGCATGCATGCATGCATGCATGGGGCTTACTCCCTGCCATTGACATGTTCATATTTCAAGCTTCCTCGGTTCCCTCCATATGGTGATACTCCCTCTGTTCCCAAATAGTACGGAGTAAAAGCCTCCCTCTATTCCCAAATATGGAGTATTTGTGTTTCTACAGATTTCAACAAGTGACTAGGTACGGAGCAAAATGAGTGAAGTGAGCATAGAGGCATAGGGATACTGTAGAAAGGAAGTCCTCGCGATCCATTATTCCCCATCTCGGTCAGAGAGAACTATTCAACTAGTCTTCGCAGTGAAGTCACAATACACGCTGCGGCAGATGGGACATGTAATTAATAAGCTGAACCAGCGTGTTGTTGTTACTAAATCAGCCTTACCCAGTACTGCCATCATGTTTGCCAGTAGAGCACGCTTCCGCAAATACGCCTACGCACCTCTGTCCTCCATTAACTGACATATGGGCCCTCTTGTGGTAG
Source organism: Triticum aestivum (assembly GCF_018294505.1). Classification (NCBI taxonomy): domain Eukaryota; kingdom Viridiplantae; phylum Streptophyta; class Magnoliopsida; order Poales; family Poaceae; genus Triticum; species Triticum aestivum. Next base: position 296,608,607 of record NC_057810.1, on the reverse strand, counting down.
ACCCACATGTCATCGGTGTAACTATTTACACTCCGAAGGACGGTATATCCTGGTAGTAGTACTAGTAGAATTGAGATTTAATGCACTTTCTTCCCCGTCTTCCACTCTTCTTCCTCCTCTCTTCTTCTTCCTCCTCTCTTCCCCATCGTCGGCCGCACACCATTTACCCCCGCTCACTGCTCGCCCGCCCGCGCCATCTTCCTTGGTAGCTCGCACGTACCATATCCCCCCGCTCACTACTCGGACACACAAGGAGAAGCTTCTTTGCTCGCCCACCCGAATCCACTTCCCCGCTGGCTCGCAGGCACCGAAAACCCCAATGGCAGAACCGACTGACACGCAGAGCCGCAATTGGAATTCCCTCCCCGATGTTCTCTTGGAGCAGATCTGTAGTCGTATGGACCTACTCAGCACCGTCCGACTGGCCGCATGCTCGGTGTCTTTGTACCATCTACTCGTCTGCAACCGGCCGGCTCTTTTCAAGACACCCTGCTTGCTGATGCCCGATCCTTGCAGGTGGCCCATACACCGACTTGACGATCCTACGGAGGTTGCCGTGGTGCCCCTCGACATGCTACCACTACCCGTCCACCTATCCTTCATGCGCGGCCACTACTGGGCGGGCATGAAGGCCAACTAGATCGTCCTCATCCACCACACTGGTAGTCCATGGCGTCTCGTGGATATCTACACCCAGCGAGAGATCACCCTCCCATCATTGGATACCGCTGACATCGAGCCTCGCGTCCCGCCGGACACTCCTGCCTACTACGCACGAGACGCGTCAAGCTTTTGGCTCGACCTCTGTTTACAGAAAGTTGTAATCTGCGAAGTGCCCACACCATAAGAAGACTACATGGATTACAAGCTCATTGCCTTGTTCAACATGGGATTAGTCTATCTGGAATCCGGTCGCCATACATGGTTATGGCTCATCATCAATCCTGTTGAGGCAACATTTCTGTCTGATGCTATAGTGCACAATGGCATCGTTTACGCGGTCGACGCACATATTGGCTGCCTATACTGGTGGAATCTATCGTCGTGTAATTGTTCTATCTCATCTCATCTTTACCTTATGAATACGACTGCCTGTTCATTTGTTACAAATTTAGAATGCATAGCATGTCTATAACCACATCATTGCTATGTGTTCCTCTCATTTCCAAGATTTTTATGACCACACATGTTATTGTTAGAGTTGATATGAGAACAATTGGCATCTAATGATTGTTAGAATACATATTATGAGCATAACATCATGATTGCTATATGTTACTCTCGTTTACAAGATTTTTATAACAACGCATGTTATTGCTTAGAGTTGATATGAGAACAGTAGTAGTAAGTGATATGGTAGAATATGAGTAGGCGTTGTCATAGCTGTTTTCCTCTCATTGTTACATGATGTTTGAACCATGACATATTGCTAGAATATGAAAGCCATTGGCTTATTTTTTTAACTTGGGGTATGATTATGACCACGGCATTGCAATTCTCTGTCTATGATATGTGTCACTGTTATAATAATCTTAGTTCCACACATACTCTGAACATGATTGTTTATTTTTGTCCTTTTGGTCTCCAATTTCAATTGTTGGAGCAGACGCAAATGCGCTACCCTTCATGATTCCAGGACCTGGAATCATACCAGCCGATGGGTGGTGATTTATCGCTCGTTCAGCTGACGGCGATCATTTGATGCTCATTCGCACGTACCAAATTGACCAAACCATTACATCAAACCACATGCAGTACAATGCGTGGGGCGTTCGTGACATTGATGGCTATGGATGCTTCGTGTTCGAGAAAGATCCCAGCTCCGTTGGGCCAGGCGTATTCAACAGGAGGCGGGTTTACAGCCTCGGCAACCACTCCTTGTTCCTCGGGCTCAATTATCCAATCATCCAACCAATCATCGATCATATCACCGGCGATGATTACTGTGCTATGCAACTTCCATTCGC
>NC_057810.1:296536382-296606142 GCF_018294505.1 Triticum aestivum | reverse complement strand
ATATATATATATATATATATATATATATATATATATATATATATATATATATATCAGTTAGGCTTCAAGTGCGTACTTGTTCATTAAACCCTATGTATAAATTGTGACACTAAATACGACTAGTAAGTAGTACAGTAGCAGTACTAGTATACGTCGGTCAAATTATTCATCATGTCCACACATTGCATTGACGTGACAACACGCTGCGCGTGAGGTGACACAAGAATCCCGGCGGCGTGTTCGGGTATTCTGGACTTCAGATTTGGAGTACCACTTATCTATCGAAATCTTTCATCATTCACTTAAAACAGTCGATTGATCATACATTGAGTACCATATAACTAGAATTACCGATGCAAGTCGAAGAAGGATTGGCCGGTGCTGCCGGCTGGCGTCAAGTTCGATCCTATGGATCAGGAGCTGATCGAGCACCTTAAGGCCAAAGTGAGTGCTGACAGCGTGAGATTTCAGTCTCTCATCGATTTGTTCATACCAACCATCGACAACGAGCACGTCATATGCTACACCCAACCTGAGAAACTTCCAGGTAAGACACCGATCGGCCGTCTACTTGCACAAACATATTCCTTTGTTTATAGCTCTATTTTTCTTTTTAGACGCAGACCTGGTGAAGCAATTACAATTTGACAGTTAATAAAAAGTGAAACAAGTGACTACAACATGCCAAAGATGTTATGAAAATGCCAACTAGGTACACTAAAACCTGTATTCCACAATACTGCAGGTATCACACTGAGTGGCCTAAGGAAGCATTTCTTCCAATGAAATTCCAGGGAATTTAAAAGGGGCACGTGGACGCGTCGCAAGATACAGTCGGAGTGCGGCATGCACGCGATGTGGCACAAGACTGGCAATACCTTGCCGGTGATGGTCAACGGCCGGCAGACGGGCAACAAAAAAGGTTTTGGTGCTGCACACCAACAAGAACTTCGACCAGCAGAGGACCAACTGGGTGATGCACCAGTACCACCTCGGGGACCTGGAGCAAGAGAAGGAGCGGAAACTGGTCCTCTGCAAGATTTTCTACCAGACAAACAGTAGGGCCAGGAGTAAAAAGATTATAAGTTAGTTAGGTATTGGTAGTTGTACTACCTTGTCGTCTGCAAGTTGGTATTGTTGTTAACGATCTTTTGGTATGAACTTGAATTTGCTTCCAACCATCATGCCGAGGGTCACGTGGATATAAAGCTGAATCATTTGTTTCCAAACGAATTTTCACGCACCTGATTTTTATATGATAGGTAGCATAAGCACCCGCTGTTCGAATTCCCAGTTCTCCAATTTTTTGAAACAAGTGCATGCACTTATTATCACGATAAAAAAACAATATCCGTGCTGCATCCCAGTTATCAGTCTGTACTTGCAGAATTCTCTCGTTTATTGAGCACGTATATTGTTTTTTCAGGTCGAGCAAGTTTCAACTGGGCTGCAGACTGCCTAGGGTTGGTTTTGTTTTTAACAGGCCCAACCCATGAAGACAACGGGGCACAAAGATCCAGCAGGTATCTACTGGCCTCTGGCCCGCCATATTTAGTTATATTTTGTCTTACAACATCCGCAGGAAGTTTTTTTACTGAATCAAACACAGAGCCCACTTCTATTTTCCTCTTGAAACGCATGTCCTACATCGTTTTCTAATCTCTACCTATAGTTTTACTAGTTCATATACACGTATCATTATATTGAAAACACATGAAATTCCCTTTTCATATTTACATCCTTTTTTTTTTCCCACCCAGCGCTGATTTTTTTACCACTAGTTTTCCCTTAAACCAACTCAATTGTCCCACGTCTTATTTGCTTACAAAAACAAAATGATTTTTTTTGGAAAATCAATAAGTTCTTAAAAAAATATTTATCATTTCGGGACTACAACAGTTCGGACTCCACCGAAATATGCAAAATAAGGTTGAACTTTTTGACCATGGTCCTGGGAAGAAAATGGGCTGTAATAAATTACTTAAGAATTAGCAAATGGGCTGCAAATTATAAAAAATAGCAAATGGGCTTTATGTTGTCTGCCACAGATTTGGAGGCTGACTTGTGGGCCTACTAAGTTCATGCATACACAAGGTTTCTCAAAAAAGAAACTTAGTCAACAGTCGACTCTACCAGCGTCAGACCGTTAGATGTCAATCTAACGGTAATCGTGCTTCTTCAGTCTCTGATCTTCCTGCCCCAGCCGCCCAAACCAGCATCGTCGGAACCGCCTGCTCCCGCCTCCCATGGCCGACAGTGCTACCGGGAAGTCCTCACGGCCCCATCATACTCGCATCCCTCGCCTGTCTATCCCTATACTCATCCACACCTCCTGTTATTTTCCGGCGACGGTACCAGAACCAGTCAACCCTCGTACTCTCCACCGCGTGGGCAGCCACTGCCATGTCTTCCCCGGCTCCGTGTCGTTCCCTTTGTAGGCCTCGCCATCGTCCACCACCCTGGTGCTCTCGGCGCGGCATGGTCAACGATGTCCATCCAACGGCCGTAGTGCTTCTTCAACCTCTGGTCTTCTTGCCCCAGCCGCCCAAAGCAGCGCCGGTCGTGCCGCATGCTCCTGCCTCCCGTGGCCGGCTGTGCCGCCGCGGAGGCCTCACCGTCCCCATACTACTCCCGCCGCTGGCCAGGCCATCCCTTCACCCACCCACTCCCCTTGTTATTCTGCGGCGACGACAGCCTCACACCGCAGCTGAACTAGTGAACCCTCGTACTCCTCTCCACGTGGGCATCCACTGCCGCGTCTTCCCCGGCTCCCGTCGTCCCCTTCCTAGGCCTCGCCATCGTCCACCGCCATGGTTCTCTCGGCGCGGCGTGGTCAATGTGGTCAACGACCGACTTCCATCGGAAGAGTACTGTACATGGAGAGGCTGACAGCTGGGTCCACGGTAGCCGCAAGGAAGTGCCTCCTTATTACGCGCAAAATAATTATTCCTCCACCTGACAGTAGGGACCCACCGGACGGACCACCAGTATTTCACGGAAAAAACGTTTCCCCCGTGACTGCTGGACCCACCGGACGGGCCACCGTATTTCGCGAAAAAAACGTTTGCCCCTGACTGCTGGGACCCATCGGACGGACAACCGTATTTCGCAAAAAAAACGTTCCCCCCGCTGTCAGCTCGGACCCACCGGATGTGCCTCCTTATTACGCACAGAAAAATGAATACTCCCCCTGGTAGCTGGGACCCACCATGGTGGGAGGCTGACTTGTGGGCATACTAAGTTGACAGGGACGGAGGGCTTTGTCAACTTAGTCAATATGAACGATTCTAGCTCCACTGACCGTACGATGTCCATCCAACGGCCGTCGTGCTTCTTCAATCTCTGCTCTTCCTGCTCCAGCCGCTCAAACAAGCGCCGGAAGGACTGCCTGCTCCCTCCTCCCCACGGCCGGCTGTGCTGTCGCGTAGCCCTCACCGCCCCACCATACTCCCATCACTGGCCTAGCCATCCCTCTACTCACCCACACTGCTGTTATTCTCTGGCGACGGCAGACGAACTAGTAAACCCTCGTACAGTCGTACTCCCCTCCGCGTGGGAAACAACTGACGAGTCTTCCCTGCCTCTGTGTCATTCCCTTCCTAGGCCTCGCCGTCGTCCACCGCCCTGGTGCTCTCGGCGCGGCCTGTTCAACATGGTCAACAACCGACATGCATCTGAAGTGGACTGTACGTGGAGAGGCTGACAGCTGGGTCCATGGCCACATGTAAGGAAATGCCTCCTTATTACGCGCAAAATAATGATTACTCCACCTGACATTGGGGACCCACCGAAAGGGCCTCTGTATTTCGCAAAAAAACATTACCGCCGCTGATAGCTCGGACCCACCAGCTATATATTCGCACGCAAGGAAGTGCCTCCTTATTACGCACAAAAAAAGGAATACTCCCCCTGTTAGCTGGGACCCAATATAATGGCAGGCTGACTTGTGGGCCTACTAAGTTGATGGGGACGGAGGGCTTTGTCAACTTAGTCAATATGCACGATTCTAGCTCCAAGGACCATACGATATCCATCCAACGGCCGTAGTGCTTCTTCAACCTCTGGTCTTCTTGCTCCAGCCGCCCAAACCAGCGCCGGTCGTGCCTCGTGCTCCTGCCTCCCTACTATTCCCACCGCTAGCCAGGCCATCCCTCTACTCACCCACACCCCCTGTTATTCTGCGGCGATGGCAGCCTCACACCGCAGCGAACCAGTTAACCCTCGTACTCCTCTACGCGTGGGCATCCACTGCCGCATCTTCCCCGACTCCGCGTCGTACCCTTCCTAGGCCTCGCTGTTGTCCACCGCCCTGGTGCTCTCGGCGCGGCGTGGTCAACATGGTCAAGGAACGGCTTCCATCGGACGTGGACTGTACATGGAGAGGCTGACAGCTGGGTGCACGGCCGCAGCAAGGAAGTGCCTCCTTATTACGTGCAAAATAATTATTCCTCCACCTGACAGCGGGGACCCACCGGACTGGCCACCGTATTTCACAAAAAAAACGTTTCCCCCTGACTGCTGGGACCCACCAGCTACATCTTCGCACGCAAGGAAGTGCGTCCGGGCAAAAAAAACGATTCGCCCCCCTGACTGCTGGGACCCACCAGCTACATCTTTGCACGCAAGGAAGTGCCTGACAGTCGGGACCCACCTGGTCGAAGCATACGTAGCATTGTCATTCTGGTCGCGAACGTGTACGTACATATATACTAGTGGATGTAGAGGCGCACACGTGTCGTAGTAGAGGCGCGCACGTAGCATGTACACGTACGTACAGCGGCCATGGTGCAAGAAAGAAAATACGGCCACGTATGTGTACATACAGGCGGGGTCTCGAACGCCTACTCGCGCATACGTACGGCGAGGGCTCGTGTACATGGCTGGGTCGGAACGGAGAAACAACGTCGTCGTCGTGTTCATGGGGAGGCAAAGGAATGCGTCGTGTTCATCGGGAGGCAACGGAACGCGTCGGAGACAATCGGCTTGGACGGAACAGGCGATGGAAACGAGGCCTGGCGTACCGCAGAACGGAGGAAACAGACCTCCTATGATCGGAACGGGGTCCTGTTGATTGGGAGGGGTGTGGCGTACCGCAAAACGGAGGAAACGGACCTCCTATGGTCAAAACGGGGGTGTTGTTGATCGGGAGGGGTGTGGCGTACATCAAAACGGAGGAAACGGACATCCTATAGTCGAAACAGGGGTCCTATTGATCGGAAGGGGTGTGGCGTACCGCAAAACGGGACTCCACAGGATACTGTTCATCTCCACCGTCGACCTCCTCCAGCTTCCACGGGCTACCGTCGACCACCTCCAGCCTCCACGGGCTCCTGTTCATCCAGCCTCCACCACGCGCTACTCCACCGGCTACTGTTCAACCACCCCTCCATGGGCACTGAGGGAGTCCCGGATTAGGGGGTGTCCGGATAGCCGTACTACCATCATCGGCCGAACTATCATCGGCCGGACTATCATCATCAACCGAACTCCAAGACTATGAAGATACAAGATTGAAGACTTCGTCCCGTGTCCGGATGGGACTTTCCTTGGCGTGGAAGGCAAGCTTGGCGATACGGATATGTAGATCTCCTACCATTGTAACCGACTCTATGTAACCCTAGCCCTCTCCGGTGTCTATATAAACCGGATGGCTCTAGTCCGTAGGACACAACAACAACCATTACAATCATACCATAGGCTAGCTTCTAGGGTTTAGCCTCCTTGATCTCGTGGTAGATCCACTCTTGTAAACATCCACAATATCAATATCAATCAAGCAGGACGTAGGGTTTTACCTCCATCAAGAGGACCCGAACCTGGGTAAAACATCGTGTCCCTCGTCTCCTGTTACCATCCGCCTAGACGCACAGTTCGGGACCCCCTACCCGAGATCCGCCGGTTTTGACACCGACATTGGTGCTTTCATTGAGAGTTCCTCTGTGCCGTCACCGATAGGAAGGATGCCTCCTCCCGTCTTCAAGGACGGTATTTTCGCCAAAGGAGCCTTGGCCACCGGCCAAACTATCCGGCTAGGTGGTTTTCTTATGACCGCCTGTCCAGCCACCGCTTCGATAATGACCTCTCAAGTCGTCAAAAGCAATCTTCACGTCAGCTCGGAATTCACCGAGTGGCTAGATCCAATAGAGCTCTCGTCCGTAAACGAGCTCTTGGATCGCATCGCCGCCCTGGGAGTCGCTACAGACTACAATCAGATTGGGCTTAAAACCAATCTGAGAGAGATTAACTCTCCCCAGGTCACCCACCACGTTGAAGTGGTAGAGGAACAATGCGGCGACTCTTCTCCTGTATTAAAAACTAGTCATGTCCGGGCTCCCGAACCCCCCATGCCGGATTCCCACGGAGGGACGGACTTCGATCAAGCACTGAACTTAAAGTCAGGCATCAGACCAGACTCGTTGGACAACGTCCAGCAATCCAAGCTTCCAAATTTGGAAACTTCTCGGCCTTCGAGCCTTGAGATGGGTAGGGTTCTGGACTTAATTCCACCCACCCGACCAGACATATGCGATCTATCTCTAATCCGGCAAGAGCCCGCTGAGACAGTACATCACTATTGGGCCAGATTCCTCCTGGTTATGGACAGGATAAAGGACTGCCGAGAGGAAAACGCAATCTCAATTTTTTGCAATAATTGCATGGACAAGGGAATCTTGAACGCCGTCAGCCGTCGTGAAATTACACGCTTCGCCGACCTGGCGTCCATAGTACGAAAGTACTGTGCGACGGAGAGTTTCCGGACAACCGAAAATAAGTTTTGGGACAATCCGGCCCCGAATACAACCCTAGTCCGCAACAAAAGGGTGCATTACACTCAGGCACCAGATACAAAAACCAAAAAGCAAAAACCCCATAAAGGGCACAGAACCGTACTGGAGGGATGGCTTAGCGGACCCTGTAAAATTCACAGTACAGAAGGCGCCATCCCAACACATAGCCTTCGAGCATGTTGGATATTACGGCAGGTGGCCAAAAGTGGAGAGGAGCTTCTAGCCCCGGAAAACCACTCCAACAACATTGGTACGGTATCAACAGTCTTCGAGACTTCCGCATCAAATACTATGCAGAAACGAACAATCCGCAGCCTCGCCGAAGTCTACCAAGTAGCAACAACCAATCCATGGAGCGACACAGCCATCAACTTCAACGCCAGTGACGAACCTAAATTCCGAATAGCCCGAGCTCCAGCCACACTGGTACTTAGTCCAATACTGGACAGCTTTTGACTTACAAAAGTCCTCATGGATGGCGGCAGCGGATTAAACCTCATCTACGAGGAAACCCTTCAGAAAATGGAAATAGACTGGAGCCGCATTGAGCGAAGCAGCACAACCTTTAGAGGAATAATCCCTAGCCAGGAGGCACGTTGCACAGGAAAAATCACACTCGATGTGGTATTCGGCTCGCCGGACAATTACAGATCCGAAGAAGTCACGTTCCATGTGGCCCCGTTCAACAGCGGATATCACACTATATTAGGACGAGAGGCATTCACAAATTTTCAAGCTGTACCCCATTACGGGTACATGAAGCTCAAAATGCATGGGCCCGGCGGAATAATCACTCTCGTTAGTGATCCGGACATAGCACTCCGCGCCGAAAACAAGACAGCCGCATTAGCCTTAGAGGCACTATCCGAAGCCCTAGCGGCAGAGGAACTCATCGCGCTGCGCTCTACGGTGAATAGGGATGATGTGATACTCGATAAGAGATCCAAGTCCACCTCCTTTAAACCAGCAGATGAAATAGTAAAATTCCAGGTCCACCCAACTGACCCGACAAAGACGGCCTCCATCGGGGCACAATTGAACCCTGATGTAGACGCCGCACTGCGAGAATTCCTTCGGGAAAATTGGGACATTTTTGCATGGCACCCCTCGGATATGCCCGGAATCCCACGCAGATTGGCAGAACACAGCCTAAACATCCTAAAAGGATTCAAGCCAGTGAAACAGGCTCTTCGACGATTTTCCGAACCCAAAAGATAGGCAATGGGAGAAGAGCTAGCCAAACTATTGGAAGCCGGATTCATCAGAGACATCAAACATCCGGATTGGCTAGCAAACCTTGTAATGGTACCAAAGAAGGACAAATCCTAGCGCCTGTGTGTCGATTTCAAAGACCTAAATAAAGCCTGCCCAAAGGATCCCTTCCCCCTCCCCCGCATCGACCAAATCATCGATGCCACTGCACGGCACGATTCATTGTGCTTCCTGGACGCATACTCCGGCTATCATCAAATCAAGATGGCAGAAGCAGATCAAGCCGCAACGACATTCATTACTCCATATGGACCATTCTACTTCAACACGATGGCCTTCGGACTTAAAAACGCCGGCGCAACATATCAGCGCATGATTTAGACATGTCTGGCTACCTAGATCAGCAAAACAGTAGAGGCATACGTAGACAATGTAGTCATCAAGGCTAAACACGTCGAAACTCTAGTAGACGACTTGAGGCTCACATTCAACAACCTCAGAGCATATGACATCAAGCTGAATCCGGAAAAATGCGTTTTCGGCGTACCAGCTGGAAAGCTACTGGGATTCATCGTATCCGGTAGAGGAATTGAAGCAAACCCAGCCAAGATTCGAGCTCTGTCACAGCTAGATATCCCAAAGGACCTCAAGCAAATACAAAAATTGACTGGATGTGCGGCGGCCCTAAGCCGCTTTATCTCCCGTCTAGGAGAAAAGGCGTTGCCCCTCTATCGCCTCCTTAGGCGCATCGAACACTTCGAGTGGACGGATGCTGCCACCGCCAGACTCGAAGAAATAAAGGCCATATTGGCAACAAATCAGGTCCTGGCTGCCCCCAACCTGGGCGAACCAATGTTGTTATACATCGCAGCAACGCATCAAGTTGTAAGCGCGGTACTCGTCGTCAAATGAGAGATAGAAGGGCATAAATTCCATCTTCAAAAACCAGTATACTATGTATCCACTGTGTTACCCCCCTGCAAGTCCCGTTACCCGCACTATCAGAAGATAGCATACGCGGTGTTCATGGCATCCCAGAAGCTCCGACACTACTTTCAAGAGTGTTCGATAACAGTGGCCTCTGAAGTACCACTTAACGACATTATAAACAACCGCGACGCGACGGGCAGGATTGCAAAATGGGCCATTGAACTCTTACCATTTGATATAACTTACAAACCTCGGCGAGCTATAAAGTCACAAGTTTTGGCTGACTTTGTCGCTGAATGGACCGAAGCCGAACTCCCTAAAGAGTACGGCGCATACTCCAATTGGATTATGCACTTCGACGGCTCTAAAATGTTAGCCGGATTGGGGGCTGGCGTCGTATTGACGTCCCCGACCGGGGACACAGTCCAATACGTAAATCAGATAATGTACACAGACTCCAACAACGCAGCTGAATACGAGGCCCTTTTACATGGTCTCCGGATGGCAATCTCCATGGGCATTCAACGCCTAGAGGTGCGCGGGGATTCAAACCTCGCAATATCCCAAATAAACGGAGACTTTGACGCCAAAGATCCAAAAATGGCAGCATATTGCAACGCTGTCCTAAAAATGTCAGCCGGTTTGAAGGACTCGAATTCCATCACGTAGCACGGGATAATAACCAAGCAGCCGACATACTGGCACGCATCGGCGCAAAACGCGACGCTGTCCCTCCTAACATCTTCTTGGAACGGCTCTTCAAGCCATCCGTACTATGGGAAGAGGAGTCCGGAAATAACAAACTGGAACCAGCCACACCAACCGGCGATTCAGCCGATGACATAACACCTTCAGCCCACGACATAATGGCAGTAATTGCCCCGTGGACAGAACCATTCCTCGCCTACTTGCTTAGGCAGGAACTCCCCGAAGATCATAATGAGGCCCGCTGCGCAGTCCGGCGATCTAAAGCCTACAAGGTCCATGATGGAGAACTCTATAAGAAAAGCACAACCGGAGTCCTTCAAAGGTGTATCTCCGAAGAGGAAGGGCGAAACCTTCTGGCTGAAATTCACGCCGGACTAGGCAGACACCACGCCGCAGCCCGGGCCCTTGTAGGAAAGGCATTCCGTACAGGATTTTATTGGCCGACGGCCGGGGCAGATGCTCAGGACTTAGTCCAAAGATGCATCGGTTGTCAGCTCTTTGCTAATCAGAGCCATATGCCACCCATCGCTCTCAAAACTATACCCATTACCTGGCCATTCGCGGTCTGGGGGCTTGACATGGTTGGACCACTTAAAGGTGGAACCCACAAGCAAAGATACCTATTGGTCATGGTGGATAAATTCACCAAATGGATAGAGGCCAAGACAGTTAAAACGGAAGAGTCCGGACCAGTGATAGACTTCATATCCGGGGTAGTACACCGTTACGGTGTCCCCCACAGCATCATCACCGATAACGGCATGAACTTCACGGCCGACGAGGTTCAATCATGGTGCAAAATATGGGCATCAAGCTCGATTACGCTTCAGTCTATCACCCTTAAACCAACGGTCAAGTGGAACGAGCAAATGGTCTAATAATGAGCGGCATCAAACCCAGACTAGTGCGGTCCCTTATGTAATCTGACACGCACTGGGTAGAGGAGCTCGACTCCGTACTCTGGGGGCTGCGGACAACGCCTAACCGTACTACCGGATTCACACCATTTTTTATGGTATACGGCGCAGAAGCAGTTTTGCCCTGCGACATCATTCATGACTCACCTCGAGTGTGCATGTACGAAGAAAGAGAAGCTGAGTTGGATCGGCTGGACAGCTTGGACGCATTGGAGGAAGAACGCGACGTCGCCAAGGCTCGTTCCGCATTTTATCAGCAACAGGCTCGAAGATACCAAAGTAGAGAAGTACGGGCCAAGACTTACAACGTTGGCGAACTAGTTCTACGCCTGCCGGACAAGAAAAAGGACAAGCTCAAGCCCAAATGGGAAGGCCCCTTCATCATCGATCAAGTCCTGACCGGTGGAGCGTACCGCCTGCGAAATGCATCGGATAACCGACTCGAGCCGAACCCATGGAACGCAGCCCGCCTTCGAAGATTCTATGCCTAGCGCCGGACTAAGAGTTCGTCCCTTTCCCCCAGTCCAAATATTTTTTACTTCAACTGCCTTTTGTTTATCTTTTTCTTCTCAACCCTATTCATCAAAGCCTTAAAGGGCCTACTTGCGCAACGTTCGCGCGCAATTGATGTGCTATCGGCACTCATTATACCTGGGGGCTTCTTTACCAGAAGCTTAATTATAAGGGCTTCATGCCCAGCACATGTGTCAAGCCTCCACATGTACCTTTTATTCACCATTATATGCATCGATATGACTTAAGTTTTGGCCAAGCTGGGTTGCCTGGCCCCTGTGCTTACCCCTACGTTCCCGATTGTTTGGCTAGGAGGTAAAGGGAGCACCTCTGCGATTGTTACTGCCGGGTCAGCCGGATGTGTACCTCAGACTGGGTGAAGCCGAAAGCTAGCGTTCTTAAGGGAATATTCGGTCGGTGACTTAAAAGATGATTTTTTATCCACTTATTTATCTACCCCCAGATGTTTTTCTGCTTTTTTCGCAGTCCGGACATGCACTTTAGGGCATGCCACCCCTAGAGGAAAGGAACCCTTAACGGAACTATTCTCCCTGGAAGATGTTTCTTACTACCCATGTAATATAACATAACTAGTTGGGCACTTGTCTGATAAAGCACTAATGACCCCTACGCCTGGTCTCCATGCATACCCCGGTTGTTTCATAACCAAGAAGGTATTCGGACACACTCCAGACTCTAGGGTCCCGAGGTCGAAGCGAAAAGGTCGGCAAAGACAAACGATCTACAATCCGGCTAGAAGGAATTTTATATGTCATTTTATAATACACTGTCAAATCGACTGATTGTATTCTTCCTCAATCCCGTCTAACAGGTTGTCTAATTTACAGTCATGTTGGGAAAATTTAGCGGCCAGCTCTACTTGGCCGTATTCTAAACTCACAGGGATCTCCTTCCCATCGGGCCCCACAGGTCCGACTTCGGCCATGTGGTTGGGATCCGCCTTCTTGTACCGCGTCTTTACCATGGCCCAGGCCTCCCTGGCACCTTGGCGGCAGGCCGAAATCTTCCATAAATGGAAGCGCTGCCGCACTCCCTGAAGCTTCTTCGCAAGCTCCCCAAGACCCTCGAGTAAGGAGAAGGCTGGCCATAAAGCCTGGATGGCGCCGCTCATTGCCTGTCGAACTCGTTCGATCAGTTGCAACAATTCGGGAAGTTGATCACCCATTGATACGGGCATCTCCTCCGCAGGGCGACCTGTGAGCATACCTGCAGACATATTCTGTCAAATTGACTTCCTCGCCGAACTCTTCTTTTCAAAGGAGTTCGCTCAAGCACTTACTATAGATGCCGCGACGAAGCCGCTGATTCTCCTTAACGGAGCCCGACAGCTCGGCCCGAACGCCTTTCAGCTCTTCTCCAAGCTGGGCATGGGCATCCTAGAGCTTGTTCCTTTCATGCTGCACCTTATGCAGCACCCTCTCGCCGGCCTTTAGTTGGCGCAGAAGTTCTTGCCTGTCCGGATCTTGTCCGGCAGCACCTGGAACGTCATTTTTTAGACTTGCACAAAGGCCAAATGCTACTTATCTTTCTAAAATAATGCGTTACCAGGAGAGGTCCCTGTGTTTCCTCCTGCGCCAGAGAGTGCGGCCTCAAGTTGGGCCTTGCACTCTTGCAGCTCCTGAGACAGTTGGGTATTCTTCTCGGTAAGATCCTACGTTTCATATGATCCTTAAATCAGTTAATATAACTACTTTAAGTCTCGGGGGCTACTGGCATATACAACTATTAAATTCTCTTGCCCGTATGTCTTTTACATACTGCTCCGTGGCTCTGGTAAAACCATCTTGAGCAGCACGAAGGTGCGCGTCCCCCACGTTAAAGGCATTCAACGCCTCGGGGGAGAAGCACGCGTCACGAAATACTGTCCGGCGGCGCCTGTGATTCAGGGCACTCTCCACCTCAGACTTGGTGGCGGACAGTCTGTCGGCATCCTCCGTCGGAGGAATATTCGGCTCGCGCCTTGCGCTCGCCTCCCCCTCCAGGCCAGGTGCTGGAGCCTGGCTGGTAGAGGTTGGATTGGCAACCTCCACGCCCGCAGTCCGGCGGACGCTTTTTTCCCTACAAAAGTCATGATCACTCAAACGCTTCCTAGGAACGTTGCTCTTAATAATGAATTGTGAGCTACACATTTGCGGCGACGTTTCAGTCCGCGCCGCGCTCCTCTTCCGCCTACTGGTCCGGACTGGCCTTTGTTGGCCAGCCACCACGGGCTCGACTTCTCGCCCTAGGGGCGCCTCCTGCACATCGCCATCATATACGGTGGTCAGAAATAAGCAAGGAAGGAATGACGGTGTCAGGACTTCGGTCGCAATCACCTGGGAAGCCGGATATAGTCCGGGATAGTCGGCCATAATGGCAACTAAAGCATTGTCCATGCTGAGCTGGTGGAACACCCCGTCAATTAGCTCCACCATTATGTCCAGATCCTCTTCGGAGGCCGGATCCCGGGATCTCTCTGGATCCTCGGGTTGCGGAGCTGGACTTAGCATGTCCTCCACGATCCGGTGCAGCTCCTGCGTCGAAAGAAGAACACAATATAAGAAACTTAAGTTTCAAAAAGCATGGGTCGGGCACGCAGAGTCTTCGCTCACCCAAGGCCGGGGATTATTCATGGAGAACCCATTTAACGGGTTTGTCCGAAGGAAATCCTCCTTCTCCCCCTTATACAGGCCGGACAGGATCGTCACCAGATCTTCGACCGAATCCGGCCCTTTACGGCCATGACGGGTGGCATCGTCCTCCCCGTTGAAATCCCACATGGGGTGGCCCCTGCATTGTAGTGGCTGCACCCCCCGCATAATGCATGTCGCCATGACTCCAATCATGGTCAACCCGGCATGGGCCAGTAACCTTATTCGGCCCATCAAATAATGGACGCTCTTGTCTTCCTCCAGTTGGGGGCTCCGCAGACGCCAAGTAAGGCGTTTCTTCAGAGGAGCATTGCTGAACTCCGGGAGGCCGATCCGAACAAGGTCCGGCAGCAGAGCGTCTTCTATATAAAACCATTCCGAAGGCCAGTCTTCGGACGCCTTCTTAGGGGTTCCGGATGGATATCCGGTCCCGGCAATGCGCCATATTTCGGCGCCGCCCACTTGATATATGGACCCCTCGTGAGAACGGGGTACAAGGCAGAACAACCTCTTCCATAGCGCGAAATGGGGCTCGACGCCCAGGAATAGCTCGCAAAGAGCTACGTAACCCGCAATATGCAGGATTGAGGCGGGCGTGAGGTGATGAAGCTGGAGTCCGTAGAACTCCAGGAGCCCGCAGAGGAACGGGTGTATAGGAAATCCGAGCCCCCTTATCAGATAGGGGACGAAGCATACCCGCTCCCCTTTGTTGCGATTTGGGGTAACCTCCGCTTGCTTCCCACCTTTGTAGGTGGTTAGCCCGGCTCGAACCGGAACCATGAAGGCCGGAGGGAGATATCCCCCCGCTTGGAGCTTCACCAGCTCGTTGTGCAGAACAGAGCATCTCCTCCAATCTCCTGGCAAAGGGCTGGGAGCGCGAGAAGAGGAGCCGCGTTGACGGTCCATGATGGAATGGATTCTTGGTCAAAAGCGCTCCGATGAGTATTCGCAGGAGGAAGATGGTGATTTGGATCTGGATTCTTGCCTCCCTTATAGGCAGATTATTCGCACAACTAGGGGGTAAAACATAAAAGACACCCTGGCTTTTCACATTCGCACGACGCGTGGAAGAAGGACATTATTGGGCGTGGAAGCCAAGACGCGCAACATTGATGAGGAAGCCGGACACTGTTTGGCAGGTACATAGAACTTGAAGGAGAACCCGCCTTGCAACGCCGAAGACTACACACATGCTGGACTTATCGTCATTGAAGCCTGGTTCGGGGGCTACTGAGGGAGTCCCGGATCAGGGGGTGTCCGGATAGCCGGACTACCATCATCGGCCGAACTATCATCGGCCGGACTATCATCATCGACCGGACTCCAAGACTATGAAGATACAAGATTGAAGACTTCGTCTCATGTCCGGATGGGACTTTCCTTGGCGTGGAAGGCAAGCTTGGCGATACGGATATGTAGATCTCCTACCATTGTAACCGACTCTATGTAACCCTAGCCCTCTCCGGTGTCTATATAAACCGGATGGCTCTAGTCCGTAGGACACAACAACAACCATTACAATCATACCATAGGCTAGCTTCTAGGGTTTAGCCTCCTTGATCTCGTGGTAGATCCACTCTTGTAAACATCCACAATATCAATATCAATCAAGCAGGACGTAGGGTTTTACCTCCATCAAGAGGGCCCGAACCTGGGTAAAACATCGTGTCCCTCGTCTCCTGTTACCATCCGCCTAGACGCACAGTTCGGGACCCCCTACCCGAGATCCACTGGTTTTGACACCGACAGGCACCCCTCCACCGTCTACTGTTCATCCAGCCCTCCACACCACAGGGTCCTATTCAACCACCCCTCCACGGCCACCCCTCCACCGTCTACTGTTCATCCAGCCCTCCGCACCACGGGGTCCTGTTCAACCACCCCTCCATGGCCACCCCTCCACCATCTACTGTTCACCCAGCCCTCCACACCACGGGGTCCTGTTCATCCAGATGCAATGCCACCGCTCACTGTTCATCCAAACCCCCCGCAACGCTCACTGTTCATCCAATCGATCGGCTTCAGTTAGCAGCAGTAGCAAAGGAATCGCTCTATCGGGTTCAGTTAACAGCCATCGATCGATTGCTCGGGTTCAGTAACGCGTAGCCTGCAGTGCAATCGCTTGGGTTCAGTTAGAGCCCAACGCCTCGCTCAGGTTCAGTTAGAGCCAACGCCTCGCACACACGCGCGTACGTGTACGAGAGAAATGCGCATCGCTTGACCCCCGACCTTCCACCGTAACCGGCAACTCCTCGAAATTTTCCTCCCCCTCGCTTCTACCACGGTATTTTTTGTCATGGACAGCCCAAAGAATGTCATGCAGCTGCGTCTCCGGCCTGCCCAGGACGAAAAGCCCATTTTCTGTCATGATTTTTTGTCATAGAAGTAGGAGCCCACCAAATCTATGATGATACCGGGTTTTGTCACAATTATCGTCGTAGAAGTGTCATATGTATGACAGAAAAAAAATTCGTTCAGCCCAAAATGTCACAGATGTGTCTTTTTTTTGTAGTGATAAGAGATCAAAAGAAGACTCAAATAACTTTCATGGATAAAAAGATATATATGATCTTAAACTCAAAATACATCGGATCCCAATAAAGACACCGCAAAAAGAGTTACATCATATGGATGTCCAAGAGACCAGTGTATTGAGAATCAAAAGAGAGAGAGGAAGCCATCTAGCTACTAACTACAGACCCGTAGGTGTACAAAGAACTACTCGCGCATCATGAGAGAGGCACCAATGGAAATGATGAACCCCTCCGTGATGGTGTCTAGATTGGATCTGGTGGTTCTGGAACTTGCGACGGCTGGAATTGATTTTTGTCGAATCCCCTAGGGTTTCTGGAATATTGGGGTATTTATAGAGTAAAGAGGCGGTTTGGGGGGCACCCGAGGTGGGCACAACCCACCAGGGTGCGCCTGGGCCTCCAGGCGCGCCCTGGTGGGTTGTGCTCCCCTCGGAGCACCCCCAGGTGTTTATCTGGCCCACTAGATGTCTTCTGGTCCAGAAAAAGTCCTCAAAAAGTTTTGCTGCGTTTGGACACCGTTTGATATTGATTTCCCACGATGTAAAAAACATGCAAAAAAACAGCAACTGGCACTTGGCACTATGTCAATAGGTTAGTACCAAAAAATGATATAAAATGACTATAAAATGATTTAAAACATACAAGAATGATAATATAACAACATGGATTATAGATACGTTGGAGACATATCACACCCGCGTCAATACACAGGGCGTCAGTGGCCTTCTGGAATTCCTACTCGTTGGTTTCCTCTTCATTCCGCACATCACTCTCATCATTGTAACCTTCTTTCTCTCGGCCCTTGGCAGGTTCTTCTTGGTTCCAAGAAGCCTTGCCAGGGCGATTTTCTCCACCGCCTCAGCCCTTCCCGCCATTGACATTCTGACCTTTTTAATTATCACGCTTCTCATACTCAACCTGTTGCTCCTTGACGAGCTGATCAACCTGGTAACACTCTTGTAGATCATGGCCCTTGGTCTGATGAATCTTGCAATACGATCCATCACCCTTCCCAGCCTTCTCGACAACCTGTCCTCCCGGCAGTCAATGCACACGACAACTTCCTTGCCGGGGGTTTCGGTCTGCCTTCTTTCCGGTACTAGGTGTGCTTGATCCCTTAACGGTAAACACTGCCTTGTCTTTGCGCCTCTTGTTGCGCTTCTTGTTTTTTTTCAGGCTGGTGGTCTCGTCGTTATCCTATGAGTCGATGTTGACGCAATCTTCCTCTTCAGGGAGTTTCCTTCCCTCCTCCACCCGAGTGCACTTGTCCACCAAGGTGTAGAGCTCCTTCACAGTCTTGGGCAACCGAACATTCATCTTGGAACGGATCTTGCGGTTGCGGACATTGGACTAGAAGGCATCTATCACAGCTGCCGGGTGGATGTCTGAGATATTTCTATGGACACTGCTGATTCTCTGCAAGTACTTTCGTAGAGTCTCTCCTTCCTTCTACTGGAGAAGCTGCAAGTCATTGGGCCGCCCTGGTTCTTGATGGCTGCCCGTGAAGGCGCTAATGAACTCATGGCATAGGTCAGCCCATGTTGAAATGGAGTTCTCCAGCAAGTGCATCGACCAAGATCTCACATTTGACTTGAGTGCCAAAGGGAAGTGGTTGGCAAACACCTGCTCATCTTTTCCCTCGACAGCTTGAACAGCGATGGTGTAGATACTCAGGAACTCTACCAGCTTTAGTCTTCCATCATACTTCTCTGGAATCTCTGGCTTGAACGTGCGAGGGGACGGCCAACGGACTAGCCACAGCTCACGAGTGAAGGCAGGGCACCCGACCTCGAAAGGTAGGCACCCGCCACTCCCGAGTGCGGTCTCGTCAACGTCTGGGCCATCGCACCCATTAGTCTGGCGGTGGTCGTCGCGGCATCGCTCGACGACGATGCTGAAAGTGCAATCATGCCCTTAATCATATTTTGATGTTGACGACAATACATATGCTCGGGACTAATCTTGTTTATCAAGTATATCTCAAGATTATGTTTCAAAGACCGTGTGCATGGATCATGACTAGGGACAAAAAGCATATAACTCAAGAATGGAGATACAAGATGGTGACTTCATTTATGGTTTGTTCTTGAGTATAGGGATCCCGCACTATTAAGAGGGGATCGATGGATCTAGTGAAAAACTTGCTCAAAAGCTACTATTTCTATACCTTGCCTTCGGACGTCCGGTGTTCTACGGACGTCCGGTTCTTCTTGATTGCCCGGACGTCCGGCCACTTCCGGACGTCCGGCGTTCCACAACAGAAGCATTTCTACGGATGTCCGGAACTCTCCGGACGTCCGACAGTTTCACAACAGAAGCATTTTTACGGACGTCTGGACCCTTCGGTCATCCGTGCTCCGAATGTCCGGCCCAGCTCAGACGTCCGTATCCTCTACACTGGGTTGTGGGTCACACTTTTCACAGCGGCCGGTCGTCCGATGACTGTCGGACGTCCGGACCTATTTGTGCCTCCGGACGTCCAACGTTCTCCGGACGTCCGGCCCATCCTACACCCCAAATGGTCACTTTTACCCACCACCTATATATATACCTTTCCCTTCCACGGGATAAGGTTGACCATTCATTTTAAGCCTATCAAGAACACTCCTCACTCTCTTTCTCATTCATCCACACCAAATCCTAGATTCCCAAGTGTTCTAGGAGCATTTGAGAGAAGTTCTCCAATCAAGTGATAGATCCACTCCTTCCCCTTCTTTGCACCAAAGGAATTCGTGACTTGAGGAAGTTTTGAGCTTCTCCCCATCGTTCTTATTACTCTTGGAGGTTGGAGACTCCTAGGCGGTAAGAGTCATTCGGAGAGGAATCGAACTTTGTGATTACCCTCAGAAAAGTTTGTGAGGGTTTGGAGACCACCCCAAGGTCTACCACTAGTGATTGAGAAACGCCTCCATGGTGTTGTCTCAAAGGGAGAATAGGGTGAGCCTTCGTGGCATTGGTGTGCCTTCATGGTAACATCCACCTCTCTAATGGTGACTAGCTTCCCTCCAAGGAAGTGAACATCGGCATACATCCTCGTCTCCCGGAGTTGCGGTTATTCCTAACCCTAACTCTCTACTTGTGGTTACTTGTCTCTTTACACTTACGTACTTCATATTGTGCTTGCCTACTTACGTGTTTGTGTTGTCAACTTAGTACTTTGTGCTCACATACAATTGTTAGGCTCATCTTCATATTCCGCATTATTGCCTAAAATTGCCAAGTAATAATTAAAATTTGTAATTGTACCTATTCACCCCCCCTCTAGGTCCATCTCGATCCTTTCAATTGGTATTAGAGCCTCGTGCTCTATTCTTGTGGCTTAACCGCCCTAGAGCGAGATGAACCCAGATGGGACTCCCCTGGTTGAAGATCCTAAGGATAAAGGCGAGGTTTCTTCTGAAGTCAAGTCCTTTACGTCTCAGGATCTAGATCGGGCCCTTGCTAAGCAAAAAGAGGAGCATGATGCTTCTCTTGAGGCCTTGGTCCAACTGAGATTAGCCACGTTGTCCGCGGTGCTTGCACCACACTCAAGTGGTGTGGGTTCGAGGCCAACCGTGCCTACATCATCACTTGGTCAACAACCTCCTAGCAATGAACACACCAGTGTTCCTTGGCTTTATGCAAGACCTCAGGTTGAGCAACCAAGATATAATCCTCAAAGCAAACCTCCTTTACTTAGTGCTACTTCCGATTTTTCTTTGTGGAGAGTTGCTATGCAGGATCATCTTCGACATGGAAACGATGAGATGCTGGAGATCATAGAGTATGGCTATCATGTGGTTGATCCAAAGAACCCCACACCAAGAGAAATATATGACAAGAACCTCAATGACACGGAAATCATGTGTATAAGGAGAGGTATGGATGAAAAGCAAAGGAGACCGTTCATACACATCACAAGTGCCAAGGAACTATGGGAAAGTATTATACGATCCAAGACTGGCACTTCTACCCTCCGGAGTGCTCAATATGAAATTGCCAAGGGGCAATTGCAAAACTTTTGTATGGAAAAAGGTGAAACCCCCAATCAACTCCTTGAGCGTCTCATGACTCTCACTGCGGATATTGAGTCATGTGAGTGTGACAAGACACAAGATGGATTCAACATGACTAAGAGGTTTCTTGTGGATAAGTTGCTTCATGCTCTTGCTCCATATCACCATCAAATGGTGTGGGACATAAGACAACACCATACCTTCAAGGAAATGACTACAGATGACATCATATCCACCTTCCAACTGTTTGAAGAGTCAAAGGCTAATGCCACAAAACATCTTGCCATGCATGGTTCCCCATCATCAAAGGTCAATCTTGCATTGAAGGCCAAGCAAGTATGTGAAGATGAGCAAAGTGAAGAAGAAGAAGAAGATGATGATGATGATGAAGATGGTGATGAGATTGAATCTGACGAGGGCCCTTCGTATGAAGACATGGCTCTTTTTGTCAAGAAGTTTAGCGCGGGAAAATTCAAGGGAAGATTTCAAAAGAAGAAAGTAAGAAAATGCTACAACTGTGAAGAAACCAATCACTTCTCCAACGAGTGCCCTTATGAGAAGAGAGAAGATAAACCAAGGTTTCCCAAGACCTTTCCCAAGAAGAAGTTGCCAAATCCTTTGAACTCCAAGCTCAAGAAGAGAGATGGAAAGGCAATGGTTGCTCAAGAAGAATCTGATCCGGACGATGTTAGTGGTGTTGCCGGAGTTGCTCAAGACTCTCAAAACACTTTGAGGTTAGTTAACAAGAGTGGTGACGTGGTCACTTACAACTACATGAAAGATTACAAGGGCAACGCTCACAAGTGCCTAATGGCAAAGGCCATGGTTGAAGAAGGAGAGGACCAAAGCTCTTCTGACAAGGTCAAGGTAACTCCACGATCAAATCCTCCTCTTTTCACACCTTCTACTCCTAGTGATGAGTTTCTTGATGTGGAGGATAGCTATGAGGATGATGATCTAGATGATCCTATGATTGCTAAACTTAATAAGTTCATGTGCTCCCTCAAAGGAAAGAAACTCACTATGTTTCGTATGCTTATGGAGATGGTGAGTAAGCACACCATCACCACTAAGGAACTCGAAACCCTCGTCACCGAGGAAAAGGAAAAGTGTAAAATCCTTGAGCGGAAAGTCCAATATGAGGAAGCACGAAATGATGAACTATGCTTAAAAATTGGTGCAAATATTGATGTTCACACTAATGATCTTGCCTCCTTGAAAAAGGCTATTGACTCTTGCGAAGAGTTAATGAATAATAAAAGTAAGCTTATGAAGTCTCATGCTTCTCTATCTAAGGATTGTGAGCTTCTATCCGTGTCTCTCAAGACTAAGTAAGGGGAGCTCACCATTCTTAGAAAGAGTTTTGAGACGCTCAAACTTACTTATCTTGAAACTTTAGCCAAGGCTTACTCTTCCCGTATTATAAATGTTGATGCTTGTACTACTAACTCTAGTAGTGATCTAGCATCTATTCTTGAGGAAAATCATTTTCTCAAGGCTCAAATTGAGAAAGGTCTCATGACATGTGCTCAAGGGCAAAAGAATCTTGATGAGATTTTGAGCCAACACAATGAGGTGTTTGCTAAAGAGGGACTTGGGTTTGACCCGAGCATAAGGAAGAAGAAGACGTCCTCCCAAAAGTGCACAACTCCTCTAAAAGAAACATTTGTAAGACAAGGGCACAAGGAGAAAGGTAAGGTTGTGAGTGGGAAGGCCACAAGGGGCATGCCCACTCTCAACAAGCCTAAAGAGTTCA
Organism: Triticum aestivum; assembly: GCF_018294505.1. Lineage (NCBI taxonomy): Eukaryota > Viridiplantae > Streptophyta > Magnoliopsida > Poales > Poaceae > Triticum > Triticum aestivum. The sequence continues at coordinate 296,584,138 of NC_057810.1, read as the reverse complement.
TGCCTCCTTCCTATGTACTTCATAAGACTAAGGATGGAGAAGTCTCTGCAAAATTTGTTGGTCCTCGAAATGCATTCCGGTTCTATGCTATTTGGGTCCCTAAGACCCTTGTAACTAACTTGAGAGGTCCCATTGCAAAATGGGTGCCTCTAACCAAGTCCTAATTGTGTGTAGGTAAGATTCTCCGGTGGAGTGAAATGGGTGATTGATAGTGGATGTACAAATCATATGACGGGAGATAGCAAATTGCTCTACGATTTCATGGAAGCTATTCAACCATTCATGAGCATTATGTTTGGTGGAGGTTCAAAAGGACAGATACTCAGGTTGGGCAAGGTGGCTATCACAAACGACATGTCTCTTGCAAATGTTATGCTTGTCTAATCCCTTAAATACCACTTGCATTCTGTTCGCCAATTGGCTTCTGTTGGTTATAATACACTCTTTGGACTAACGGATGTGAAAGTCTTTAAGAGAGATACTCTCGAAGTGGCTTTTGTTGGAGAGTTGGATGGCAACCTTTACACGGTTGATTTCTCGAAAGAGAGCACATTCCATGTAACTTGTCTAATGGCCAAGGCTGACAAGCGGTGGCTATGGCATCGCCGGCTAGCCCATGTCGGCATGAGAAATCTTCAAGATCTCTTAAAGGGGAATCACATCCTTGGACTAACCAATGTCTCTTTTGAGAAAGATTGTGTGTGTAGTGCATGCATAGCCGGGAAGCAACATCAATCAAAGCACCCAACCAAGAACATAGTATCTACTTCAAGGCCCCTGCAGCTCCTTCATGTGGATCTTTTTGGGCCTCCTTCATGGGATATTCTTGGTGGGAAAAAGTATGGGCTTGTCATTGTTGATGATTACTCAAGATATACATGGGTGTTCTTCCTCAAGTCCAAGGACGTAACGAAGATCACCTTCATTGATTTTGCCAAGCAAGCCCAACGCAAGTTTGACAAAGAAATCCGGGCAATAAGAAGTGACAATGGCTCTGAGTTCAAGAACTATACTTTGGAAGAATTTCTTAGTGATGAAGGGATTGAGCATCAATATTTAGCTCCATACACTCCTCAGCAAAATGGTGTAGCCGAACGGAAGAACCATACACTTGTAGAGATGGCAAGGTCCATGTTGGATGAATACAAGTCACCACATAGTTTTTGGGCCGAAGCTGTCAATACCGCATGCCATGCATCAAACTGGCTCTTCCTCCGCACTATATTGGAAAAGACTCCATATGAGCTTCTAACTGGAAACAAGCCAAATTTCAAGTACTTTCGTGTATTTGGGTGCAAATGTTTCATCCTCAACAAAAGAGAACGGTTAGGAAAATTTCAATCCAAAACAATTGAGGGTATATTTGTTGGTTATGGATCAAACTCTCATGCCTATAGAGTCTACAACAAATCCAATGGATGTGTTGTAGAAACTTGTGACGTGGTGTTTGATGAATTTAATGGCTCCCATGGGGAGCAAGTTGATCTAAGTGATGTAGGCGAAGAAGATTCTTCTCAAGACATTTTGACCATGGGTGTTGGTGCACTTCTTCCTATGGAACAAGAACCTCATGATGATGATGAAGAAGATGGAGGTATCACACATCATCAAACTACTTCAACATCCATACCACCACAAGCTCCTATTGTTCAACCGATACCCTTCGCCCAAGTTGAAGAGGATGATCCAGTCTCTCTTAATGATAATCATCAAGAACAAGATCATCATCAAGAGCAAGAACAAGAAAGTCCAATCATTGATGATGAACCTCCACAAATGCAACATGAACAAGAAGATCTTCCTCCACACGTGAATGATCCATATGTTGAAGATGTGGATGATGGACATGAAGTTGAACCTCGTGAAACCCTCACCTCCATCATGCCTCGAGTGGCCGGTCGTGTTGATGTTGACAAAATCCTCACCTGCATCTTAGAAGGTAGAGTCACTCGTAAACATTTGACAAACTTTTGTGCTCACTTCTCGTTTGTGTCTAGTATTGAGCCACTCAAGGTACAAGAGGCATTGATGGACAACGATTGGCTAGTTCCTATGCAAGAAGAGTTGAACAATTTTGAACGCAACCAAGTGCGGTCATTAGTCAAGAGGCCATCTACCGAGCACAACGTCATTGGAACAAAATGGATTTTCAAGAACAAGCAAGATGAAAATGGTGTAATCATCCGCAATAGGGCAAGGATAGTGGCACAAGGGTACTCACAAGTTGAAGGTTTGGACTTTGGTGAGACCTTTGCCCCCGTTGCCCGTCTTGAATCCATTCTCATCTTACTTGCTTATGCCGCTTTCAATGGTTTTACATTACCTCAAATGGATGTGAAGAGTGCTTTCCTTAACGGTCCTCTACAAGAAGAAGTATATGTGTCACAACCACCCGGGTTCATTGATCCCTTTCACAAAGACTATGTGTATAAACTTCATAAGGCCTTGTATGGCCTCAAACAAGCACCTCGTGCTTGGTATGATCATCTGAAGAAGTTTTTACTCGATGATGGTTTTGTGAGAGGGGTGATCGATCCCACTCTTTTTACTAAGAGGGACAAGGGTGATTTGATCCTATGCCAAATCTATGTAGATGACATCATTTTTGGTTCTCCTAACATTCATTTGTGCAAGAAGTTTGCGGCTTCAATGACCAAGAATTTTGAAATGTCACTCAATACGGATTTGAAGTTCTTTCTCGGATTTCAAATTCAACAATTTCAAGAAGGAATTTTCTTATCTCAAGAAAAGTACCTCAAGGATATTCTAGAAAAGTTTGGTATGTCTGATGCTAGTCCACGCAAGACACCCATGCCAACCAAAATTACTCTCACCGAAGACACAAATGGTACTCCTTTCGACCCATCTACTTACCACTCTATGATTGGCTCATTGCTTTATCTTTGTGCATCTAGACCAGACATCATGTTCAGTGTATGCATGTGTGCTAGATTTCAAGCTTTCCCTATGGAAAGTCATCATAAGGCTATTAAGCATATTCTTAGATACCTTGTTCACACCCCAAAGTTGGGCCTCTGGTACCCCAAGGATGCTAAGTTTGATCTCATTGGGTACACAGATGCGGATTGGGCTGGAGACAAAGTGGATCGTAAGTCCACATCCGGGGCATGTTAATTTCTTGGACGATCCTTGGTGAGTTGGTCCTCGAAGAAACAAAATTGTATTGCTCTCTCTACCGCAGAAGCTGAATACATTGCTGCCGCTAGTTGTGCAACTCAGTTGTTATGGATGAGGCAAACTTTGAAGGATTACGGTATCACCTATAGAAATGTGCCTCTTCTGTGTGATAATGAAAGTGCCATCAATATTGCTGAGAACCCCAAAGATCATCTCCGCACCAAACACATTGATATTAGGTATCATTTCTTGAGAGATCATGTTGAAAAGGGTGATATTCACATTGATCACATTGGCACAGATTTTCAACTAGCAGATATCTTCACCAAACCTTTAGATGAAGCAAGGTTCTGTCGACTTATGCGTGAACTTGGTATCTTGGAGCTTGACAACATTATGTGAAATCTAGTACCCATTCATGCATGAATCTAATGTCTTGTCATGATGTAGTCATATACTTAGGGGGAGACATTCAATTCATGAATGTTCTCACCCTACTCAATGCATAAAAAGAACCAACACTCTCAAAGTAACCATGGGTCTAGACCTATGGTGCTTTAACATGATGCAGTAGTGACTATGCACTCGAAGTTCAAATCTTTCCGTGTCATGTCATGTCTACTCAGACATTGTGGCATTAGCCACCACTTGTAGTATATGGCTATGATTGGATGAGGTAGGGTATTAGTTACTACATAAATAATTTTTTACTGTGGACGAAAATTGCCTTCTCCTCATCATGATCAACACTTGCACCTTTGCCTCCTGTCAAACTTCTGGTGTCGGACGTCCGTAGGTTCCGGATGTCCGTGTGGTTCTTCACTACCGGTCGTCCGTAGGCATCCGGACGTCCGTAAATTCTTCTCTGATTACCATCGACCGGTCGTACGGCCTCTCCGGATGTCCGTAAAATCCACTCTGGTTCCCTTAGTTGGCCTAGACACCGAAACGACGGACGTCCGTAAGACTCCGGATATCCGTAATAAACTTTCTGTTACAATCTGTCCGGTCGTCCGAAGCCATCGGTCGTCCGTAGAATAATCTCTGTCATCCTCTACATTCTGTTGGTCCCGACTCCGGTCGTCCGTACCCTCCCGGATGTCTGGACGCATATTCGACTCCGGTCATCCGGACGTTTTTACTGGCCACTATATATACTGCGCGGTAGGGTTTCTCAAGTGACCACATCCTCTATCTGCTAGTTCCCCACCGCCGCCGCCGCTCCTGCCGTGTGACCACTCACCGAGGCTGCACGCCGCCGTGCCCCTCGCCGGGGCTTCTCTCCGCCGTGGATCTGCGGCCCACTTGGCGCTGCTCCAGCCATCCAGCCCGTCGGCCACCTGCTCCAGCACGCTGCTCGTCTCCTCCGTGTTCTTCCTTTCAAGGTAGGGCACAACCTTCCCCCCTCATGCATTCACTGTGACGCCCGGATAATTAGGCTACAGTAATCCCGCGTTAACGATGCCACGTCACCTCGGTTACTGTTGCTAACCTCGTGTTAGTTCAAAACCGATTTGAATTCAAATTTGAATTGAAGTCAAACAATAAAAGTTTTCAATTATCAAATCTAAAATGTTCAAATTGTAGCAAATAAATCATAGATGATTATGCTAGAGAAACCACACCTATACAAAATGTTTTAATACTACAAGATGAATAAAACAGTAGCAAAAACAATTATTTAAATGCCTTTTGTAATTAATAAAATTTCAAACTAATTTATCTGAGGACTAGACCTTTTGTGGCTATGGACTGAGCTGAAATACTAATTTAGATACTAAGTGTATATTTTACCAAAAGTAAAATTATAGGAAACAAAACTAAAACAGAAAAGGTAAAATAAATAAGAAAACCAAAAGTGAAAACAAAACAAAACAAATGAACCCCCCTCCCCATGGGCGTCGGCCCATCCCACCCAGACGGCAGCCCAATCGGACCACCAGGCCAGCCCACCCACTCCCCATAACCCACTCCCCGGTCAAACCCTAACCCCCGTCGCCCCACTCCCCCCCACGTTCGCCTCCTCCCAGATCTAGATCGGGATCGGGGAACGAACCCAGGACGCACCCCAGCCGCTCGTCACACGCCGGAACTCCACCGTCGCCGCCTCATCCCGCCACTGCTTCACCGGAGCCACCCCGTCGCCGGAACACCTCCTCGTCTTCTTCCCCGTCGGATCGCCCGAGCCCGGAGCCGCTCGACCCCCCTACGAACCATCGCCGAACGCCATCGCCGCGGTCCTCTCCGTCACCGGCACCCCCGCCACCTTGCCGGACACCATCGCCAGACAGCCTCCCCGCCGGCCTGCTACCTCTCCGCCGAGTCGTCCCCGTCCTCCTCCCCAAAGGCTCCATCGAGCCTCGTCGACCCTCGTCTCTGCAACGCCGGTGAGGCCACGGCCTCCCTCTCCTCGCACTCTCTTTCCCCGTTTCGACGTCGCCGTACCCGCCATCCCGCACCTGCGAGCCCCCGTGCTCGCTTGCGGCCTCGCCGGCCCGCGTGCTCGCGCCCCCCTAACTACCAGTCGCGCCACCCCTTGGTCGCGCGCGCCATGCCACTCACGCGCTCACCCCGCGCACTCCGGCGCTCCGCTCGCTCCCTACACCTCGGTCGGGGCCAAGCCTCGCCGCTGCCACTGTGCACACCCTGGCGCCCCGCTCGCTGCTGTCTCCTGCTGTTGTTGGTAGCAGCCCTTGCGCCCCCCCTCCGCCACGCTGCCGTCGCCACCGGCTAGTTCCTGCGGTTGCAGCCCCCCTGAACCCTCGCCTCTGCCCGCCGTGGCCCCGGCTGGCCGCGCCGGCTTGCCCCGCCGTTGGTTCCCCGGCGGCCTCGTTCCGCCCTGCGGGCGAGTGCCCGCTCGGGTGCTCCCGCATCCGTTCCGCCCGAGCCCGCTAACGTTGGCGCCCGCTAAGGCCCCTAAGGCCTATGACAAACGGGGCCCACGCCCCTGGAACGATATTAAATAAAATAAAAAGTTAATAAAATAAATAAATAAATAAACATTAATTAATTAGTGAATTAATTAAGTTAATTACTGTTGTTTAGCTAAGCTAATTAAAATTAGTTAACCTAATCAATGTAATTAAGCTAATTAACATGTTTAGTTAATCTAAGTCCATGACATATGGGACCCACACGTCAGTTTGACCCAGTCAACCCCCTATTGGCTGCTGATGTCATGCTGACGTCATGATGATGTCAGCATGCACTATTCTGGATAATGTTAGAATTAAATATTTAAATAAATTCTAAAAATGATTAAAACTTTAGAAAATCATATAAAATAAACTATAGCTCAGATGAAAATACTTTCTACATGAAAGTTGCTCAGAACGACGAGACGAATTCGGATACGCGACCCATTCGTCCGCCACGCGTCCCTAGCATAGTGAACCTGCAACATTTCACCTCCGGTTCATCTGTTCGAAAACACGGAACGCCGGGGATACTTTCCCGGATGTTCCCCCCTTCACCGGTATCACCTCATACCGCGTTAGAACACGTCTAGCTCTGCTTTGTCCTGTTTTGCACTTGCTTGCTATGTATTTACTGTTTCTCCCCCCCTCTTCTCTCCGATAGACCCCGTGACGATGTTGATGCCCCTGTGGTCGACTACGTCACCGACGACCCCTCCTTGTCTGAGCAACCAGGCAAGCCCCCCCCCTTGATCACCAGATATCGCCTATTATTCTCTATACTGCTTGCATTAGAGTAGTGTAGCATGTTACTGCTTTCCGTTAATCCTATTCTGATGCATAGCCTGTCATTGTTGCTATAGTCATTGATACCTTACCCGCAATCCTAAATACTTAGTATAGGATGCTAGTTTATCATCAGTGGCCCTACACTCTTGTCCATCTGCCATGCTATACTACTGGGCTGTGATCACTTCGGGAGGTGATCACGGGCATATATTACATATACTTTACACTATTACATTACCTATGATACTGTTCGGAGATGGGGGGCTGAAAGGACAGGTGGCTCCATCCCGGTAGAGGTGGGCCTGGGTTCCCGACGGCCCCCCGACTGTTACTTTGTGGCGGAGCGACAGGGCAGGTTGAGACCGCCTAGGAGAGAGGTGGGCCTGGCCCTGGTCGGCGTTCGCGGATACTTAACACGCTTAATGAGATCTTGGTATTTGATCTGAGCCTGGCCATTTGGTCTATACGCACTAACCATCTACGCGGGAGTAGTTATGGGTATCCCGGCGTCGTGGTATCAGCCGAAGCCTTCTTGACATCAGCGATGGAGCGGCGCGCACCAGATTGGACCGCGTAACGTGACTTCCTTTGTAATGGAGGTTGCTAGGTCTGCTTCCGGCCGCCCTCGCAACGTGCAGGTGTGCAATGGGCGATGGGCCCAGACCCCTGCGCGCATAGGATTTAGACCGGCGGGCTGACCTCTCTGTTGTGCCTAGGTGGGGCTGTGACGTGTTGATCTTCTGAGGCCGGGCATGACCCAGGAAAGTGTGTCCGGCCAAATGGGATCGAGCGTGTTGGGTTATGTGGTGCACCCCTGCAGGGAAGTTAATCTATTCGAATAGCCGTGATCTTCGGTAACAGGACGACTTGGAGTTGTACCTTGACCTTATGACAACTAGAACCGGATACTTAATAAAACACACCCTTCCAAGTGCCAGATACAACCCGGTGATCGCTCTCTAACAGGGCGACGAGGAGAGGATTGCCGGGTAGGATTATGCTATGCGATGCTACTGGAGATGCTACTTGGAGATGCTACTTGGAGGACTTCAATCTACTCTCTTCTACATGCTGCAAGACGGAGGCTGCCAGAAGCGTAGTCTTCGACAGGATTAGTTATCCCCCCTCTTATTCTGGCATTCTGCAGTTCAGTCCACTGATATGGCCTCCTTACACATATATCCATGCATATGTAGTGTAGTTCCTTGCTTGCGAGTACTTTGGATGAGTACTCACGGTTGCTTTCTCCCCCCTTTTTCCCCCTTTCCTTTCTTTCTGGTTGTCGCAACCAGATGCTGGAGTCCAGGAGCCAGACGCCACCGTCGACGACGACCCCTACTACACCGGAGGTGCCTACTACTACGTGCAGCCCGCTGACGACGACCAGGAGTAGTTAGGAGGATCCCAGGCAGGAGGCCTGCGCCTCTTTCGATCTGTATCCCAGTTTGTGCTAGCCTTCTTAAGGCAAACTTGTTTAACTTATGTCTGTACTCAGATATTGTTGCTTCCGCTGACTCGTCTATGATCGAGCAATTGTATTCGAGCCCTCGAGGCCCCTGGCTTGTATTATGATGCTTGTATGACTTATTTATGTTTTAGAGTTGTGTTGTGATATCTTCCCGTGAGTCCCTGATCTTGATCGTACACATTTGCGTGCATGATTAGTGTACGATTGAATCGGGGGCGTCACAAGTTGGTATCAGAGCCGACTGCCTGTAGGAATCCCCCTTCCAACTCCTTGGCCGAAGTTGAGTCTAGTCATTGCAAGACTTTTACTAACTTGGCTGTGTGCCTTACGGGCCCACGTCGCCATTGGGTGGTATTAGGATCTTTTATTCCTCGACCTATACTCTGGGACTCTGATCTCTCTTCTATTCGGGTTAAATGATTTTTGCTAAAACTAACATTAGGATCTCGTTATCACTTTCACCCGGAGAGCCCCTTATTAATGATGACCATCTGCGGCACGTGAAGACCCTGAAGATACTCTCCGCTGTTAACCCGAGAACTTATGTTCATCGCATTTGCAATTTCCCTTCCACCGTCAACCCTTATGGATAGCTACTTGCAGTTGTTATTCTTACATTCATCCCCAGTTGGTCTTGTTATTACCAGATACCTCGAAACACTCGTCGTTGTTACGATAATCCTTTGAGCTTATTGCCTTGCTGTTCTTTGTCACCTGAATACCCCTATGGATAATTCTCGCACTTATCGAGTATACGCTCATCCCCCAGTTGTTCATGTGTTTCACAATGGTCTTCGAAATACTATTCGATCCTCCAAAAATCCTTAGTAGCTTATTGCTCTGTCATACTTGTCTACTTGCATGATGGATGCTTTCCATATGTCTGGCAATATTCGTTAGTATCCTTAGGCATCGTCATTTTGATCCTTTTGATTCAACATGAGTGCCAATGCACGCAATCATCAGTTGATCCTTTTAAATTATCTTTCCGGCTTAGACGTCATTTTAAACATGAGCTGGTTCTCAACCAATCCAAATGTCGTCGATAGTACCCCTAAGGCTATTCAACTTATCCACCCCTAATCAGAACATTGCTTCTGTTCCCTTAATTTGGAAATCATAATTCCTTTGCATTTGAGCTCTGGATTAGACAGTTGTTTCTATAATCCAATGCCCTTGCATCGTTACTTCCTCTGATTGTGTGCCGATGCTCACATCAGCTCTGTTATGGACCGACAGATCCTTTAATGGATTTTATCCGACATTGTCCTTCATATTCCATAACCTTGTGAGCCTTCCCTTGGATACATAATGCCTTTGGTAAATTGTATCATCTACTTTCTCAACCTTGCTCTACTTTCGAGCTTGTGATATTTACTCTTGAAACTTGTGGTATATGTTTCTAAGAAGCCCCTATGGGTTGAACCTATACCTTCCTTAAAAACCGTATGAACCGGAAGGTTTTGACAAGTCAACCCTTCTAGTGTTTAGCAGATAATTTCCTACCATACAACTTCTTTGAGAACGAGAAGTGAATGGAAGGTTATGCATTATGGAAGTGGGAGTCGACCTTGAACTTTGTGTTCATGCCCATGGACACGATGTAGATCTTATCATTAAAGCTTCTCTTAAATTAATTATTCCCTTGATATAAGTACATCTTATATCTGGGATCTGGCCTTTTGCAATCGTGGTTCCGACCATGATCTCCTTTAAATACCATTTCTCGTGCATGTTTAAGCACTTATCTTCTTTAGAGCAATAACCCAGTCCAAGCTCTACTTTGGACTGTCGTCGAGTATTACCCCCTGGTATCTCGAGATTATCATGGAACCGTGTAACTTATTATGAGTTCTTCATCTAGTGCTACATTCCCACTGATTCCATTTTTTGACGGGCTCTGAGTTTTTAAACACTCAAAGACACCGATAACTGAACCGAGTCTGCACTACGGTTCAACAACTCTTGATAATCTTCTTTAAGTACGAGTTTCTACCCGATCACGCCATTCCTAGCCTGATCGGCCATATCATTATCGTGCAACATTTTAACTGTGCTACCTGGTCCTTCTTTCCGGAGCACAATTTCGACGTTGAGCTAACCTTACGTCGATCTTCCTCCTCATATAACTTCGCCTTAAAAATAGTGAGCTTGATTTCGAGTTTGTGTTGTATCTGTGGCTCCAATAATCTTTTGTTGCATCAGTCCTTTGCTTGATGCAGTCGTTGTTCAATTGCTTCTTCATGGATTCTCTCGACAACAAATTGTCGTGATCATCATCAACATTTTGACTCCTTCCAGGATATCAATGGAATTCTTGATGATAAGTGCCATCCTCGTTCCTTGGTAATTTCAGTTACCATCAACAACATCCTTACCTTCCTTTCATCACAAACTTGTTCATGTTATGGATGCAACTTACTATCCAGCCCGTATTATGATCTACCTTGAAGTATTACTGCCTTTTGTCAAGGATGTTGTGAGAATTTCACCACCTCTTGAGAATTCTTGATATAAGTGCTACTTCACCATCACCATTCTTTTCTTGGTCCCCGTGTTGTTCCTAACAGGAATACCGACAGATGGACTAGTAATTTTAAAACTTCCGACAACCTTATTGCTTTGCAGTTAATGGTCAACATTTCATTCTTAGACCATTGGTTATCGAACCGCCATTCTAACATTGTTTGTGCTACCTAGCCCAGATTTCGGGTGCACATTTCAACCAATGTTTAATTGTGTATGTTTTCCTCGAGCATACATCATTATACCATTTGATCTGACAAATGTTATCTCCTTGTTCACATAATTGTGGAAATCCATCTTTTATTAATCTTGATAAATTGCCGCTGATTCCATCAGCCACCCTCTCATCCTCTCCTTGGTTTAATGATGATGAATCCTTGTCTTCGAACTCGCTTCCATAGTTCATTGCCCGAGAATCTTATAATGTTATCTCGTCAATTGTGTTGCACCTTTTCTTCTCAGGCATCCTAAGACGGAGGTTTCCTGACACCAATCAGATCTGAACCTCGGTCAGATATGATGGTTGGAACATATTTCCAAGAGTTATAACATTGGTCTTTATATGACCCGGTAAGATGATGTCATGCCTAGCACACCTGGCCGGAGGACCTATTGTTATAGTTTCCTGTTTAACAAGGTTATCCATTCTTCCATGAGGAAACTGTAAGACTTATTCTATAAGTTGTTTTCGATGGATCCTTTGTATCCAAAGCCTGAACTTTGCTTGAAGACCATGTCAATACTGTCTCGAAGCATATTTGTGGTACTCCGATTTTCAACAAGAACATTTGAATCCCAATGCTAAATGTTTCTTGCTCAATTATCCGAACACCGTTGTATGGGTAATGTCATGAAATTTTTCTCCCCTTACCTAAAGGGTTTTCTACATTATATCCTGTCATGGATGCCATGCTCTGCTTATCATTGGGAAGGATATACCCCTGAGATATCTGATAATCATATTTTCCTTTCCATTATTTGGTTTAACCTTTCTGGTGATCATTATGGTCTAAGCAGTATTAATTTCCTGCTTATGTAAACCCCTCGTGTACAATTTTGCCAGTAAGACCTTGTTACTTTTGTTGATGACATTCCGGTAACCACCGATGGACGAGAACTTTGCCTATTGGTCCGCCTCGTTGCAACGAGTAGGAAAATGGTTCTCTTCGTCCCTCGCCCTAGGTACCAACGTTGTTGCCGACATAACTGACATGGTACTCTCTGACATGCCTCGCAATCATGACCGTGCAAGATGTCACTGCTCCAAAAAAAACACATGGTGGGCCCATAACCCACAGTTCCACAGGATCGAAACCTGACTCTCCTGTACACCCCCTGTTCTCAAGGTTGTTCCTCGCACGTGACCTTGGATGTAATTCACGAGCCACCTTCCTAGTGCTCTATTCTCGTATACGGCGCAATACTTACTCTCGCTGCTCTGAATCCCTTCTCGCTCTGGTTCAGACTTTGAGCAGCTATCTATCCGCTTGGACCCTCTCATTGTACCTTCGTACCTTACTCTCGATGTATTTTATTTGTTCAAAACGAGAGATAATCTTATGCTCATTCATGGGTTAACCCCAGAATGTTTCCCTCATAAGCATTCTGTTGTAGCCGAGCTGCCCCTTACCTATTCGTAAGTACGTTGTAGTTCCCCAAAAAGAAAAAGGGGACGACTTCATCATGATGACCTGAAGCCGAGGTCTGAAGACATCAACGTTATGGATTGACCTCTTTGAGAAGAGCAACAAAGTCCGAGAAGACTCGTTAGAATTTCGAAACCAAATCCGTTCCCCCTTACTCCCCCTCTTAAATCTCGGGACGAGATTTCTTGTAGTGGAGGAGAATTGTGACGCCCGGATAATTAGGCTACAATAATCCCGCGTTAACGATGCCACGTCACCTCGGTTACTGTTGCTAACCTCGTGTTAGTTCGAAACCGATTTGAATTCAAATTTGAATTGAAGTCAAACAATAAAAGTTTTCAATTATCAAATCTAAAATGTTCAAATTGTAGCAAATAAATCATAGATGATTATGGTGGATAAACCACACCTATACAAAATGTTTAAATACTACAAGATGAATAAAACAGTAGCAAAAACAATTATTTAAATGCCTTTTGTAATTAATAAAATTTCAAACTAATTTATCTGAGGACTAGACCTTTTGTGGCTATGGACTGAGCTGAAATACTAATTTAGATACTAAGTGTATATTTTACCAAAAGTAAAATTATAGGAAACAAAACGAAAACAGAAAAGGTAAAATAAATAAGAAAAACAAAAGTGAAAACAAAACAAAACAAATGAACCCCCCTCCCCGTGGGCGTCGGCCCATCCCACCCAGCCGGCAGCCCAATCGGACCACCAGGCCAGCCCACCCACTCCCCATAACCCACTCCCCGGTCAAACCCTAACCCCCGTCGCCCCACTCCCCCCCACGTTCGCCTCCTCCCCGATCAAGATTGGGATCGGGGGAACGAACCCAGGACGCGCCCCAGCCGCTCGTCACACGCCGGAACTCCACCGTCGCCGCCTCGTCCCGCCACTGCTTCACCGGAGCCACCTCGTCGCCGGAACACCTCCTCGTCTTCTTCCCCGTCGGATTGCCCGAGCCCGGAGCCGCTCGACCCCCCTGCGAACCATCACCGGACGCCGTCGCCGCGGTCCTCTCTGTCACCGGCGCCCCCGCCACCTTGCCGGACACCATCGCCGGACAGCCTCCCCGCCGGCCTGCTACCTCTCCGCCGAGTCGTCCCCGTCCTCCTCCCCAAAGGCTCCATCGAGCCTCGTCGACCCTCGTCTCTGCAACGCCGGTGAGGCCACGGCCTCCCTCTCCTCACACTCTCTTTCCCCGTTTCGACGTCGCCGTACCCGCCATCCCGCACCTGCGAGCCCCCGTGCTCGCCTGCGGCCTCGCCGGCCTGCGTGCTCGCGCCCCCCCTGACCACCAATCGTGCCACCCCTTGGTCACGCGCGCCATGCCACTCACGCGCTCACCACGCGCACTCCGGCGCTCCGCTCGCTCCCTACACCTTGGTCGGGGCCAAGCCTCGCCGCTGCCACGGTGCACACCCTGGCGCCCCGCTCGCTGCTGTCTCCTGCTGCTGTTGGTAGCAGCCCTTGCCCCCCCTGCGCCACGCTGCCGTCGCCACCGGCTAGTTCCTGCGGTTGCAGCCCCCCCTGAACCCTCGCCTCCACCCGCTGTGGCCCCGGCTGGTCGCGCCGGCTTGCCCCGCCGTCGGTTCCCCGGCGGCCTCGTTCCGCCCTGCGGGCGAGTGCCCGCTCGGGTGCTCCCGCACCCGTTCCGCCCGAGCCCGCTAACGTTGGTGCCCGCTAAGGCCCCTAAGGCTTATGACAAACGGGGCCCACGCCCCTGGAACGATATTAAATAAAAAAAAGAAGTTAATAAAATAAATAAATAAATAAACATTAATTAATTAGTGAATTAATTACGTTAATTATTGTTGTTTAGCTAAGCTAATTAAAATTAGTTAACCTAATCAATGTAATTAAGCTAATTAACATGTTTAGTTAATGTAAGTCCATGACATATGGGACCCACACGTCAGTTTGACCCAGTCAACCCCCTGTTGGCTGCTGACGTCATGCTGACGTCACGATGACGTCATCATGCACTATTCTGGATAATGTTAGAATTAAATAGTTAAATAAATTCTAAAAATGATTAAAACTTTAGAAAATCATATAAAATAAACTGTAGCTCAGATGAAAATACTTTCTACATGAAAGTTGCTCAGAATGACGAGACGAATTCGGATACGCAACCCGTTCGTCCGCCACGCGTCCCTTGCATAGTGAACCTGCAACATTTCACCTCCGGTTCATCTGTTCGAAAACATGGAACACCGGGGATACTTTCCCGGATGTTCCCCCCTTCACCGATATCACCTCATACCGCGTTAGAACACGTCTAGCTCTGCTTTGTCCTGTTTTGCACTTGCTTGCTATGTATTTACTGTTTCTCCCCCCTCTTCTCTCTGGTAGACCCCGTGACGATGCTGATGCCCCTGTGGTCGAGTACATCACCGACGACCCCTCCTTGTCTGAGCAACTAGGCAAGCCCCCCCCCCCCCTTGATCACCAGATATCGCCTATTCTTCTCTATACTGCTTGCATTAGAGTAGTGTAGCATGTTACTGCTTTCCGTTAATCCTATTCTGATGCATAGCCTGTCATTGTTGCTATAGTCATTGATACCTTACCCGCAATCCTAAATACTTAGTATAGGATGCTAGTTTATCATCAGTGGCCCTACACTCTTGTCCGTCTGCCATGCTATACTACTGGGCTGTGATCACTTCGGGAGGTGATCACGGGCATATATTACATATACTTTACACTATTACATTACCTGTGATACTGTTCGGAGATGGGGGCTGAAAGGACAGGTGGCTCCATCCTGGTAGAGGTGGGTCTGGGTTCCCGACGGCCCCCCGACTGTTACTTTGTGGCAGAGCGACAGGGCAGGTTGAGACCGCCTAGGAGAGAGGTGGGCCTGGCCCTGGTCGGCGTTTGCGGATACTTAACACGCTTAACGAGATCTTGGTATTTGATCTGAGCCTGGCCATTTGGTCTATACGCACTAACCATCTACGCGGGAGTAGTTATGGGTATCCCGGCGTCGTGGTATCAGCCGAAGCCTTCTTGACGTTAGCGACGGAGCGGCGCGCGCCGGATTGGACCGCGTAACGTGACTTCCTTTGTAATGGAGGTTGCTAGGTCTGCTTCCGGCTGCCCTCGCAACGTGCAGGTTTGCAATGGGCGATGGGCCCAGACCCCTGCGCGCATAGGATTTAGACCGGCGGGCTGACCTCTCTGTTGTGCCTAGGTGGGGCTGCGACGTGTTGATCTTCCAAGGCCGGGCATGACCCAGGAAAGTGTGTCTGGCCAAATGGGATCGAGCGTGTTGGGTTATGTGGTGCACCCCTGCAGGGAAGTTAATCTATTCGAATAGCCGTGATCTTCGGTAACAGGACGACTTGGAGTTGTACCTTGACCTTATGACAACTAGAACCGGATACTTAATAAAACACACCCTTCCAAGTACCAGATACAACCCGGTGATTGCTCTCTAACAGGGCGACGAGGAGAGGATCGCCGGGTAGGATTATGCTATGCGATGCTACTGGAGATGCTACTTGGAGATGCTACTTGGAGGACTTCAATCTACTCTCTTCTACATGCTGCAAGACGGAGGCTGCCAGAAGCGTAGTCTTCGACAGGATTAGTTATCCCCCCTCTTATTCTGGCATTCTGCAGTTCAGTCCACTGATATGGCCTCCTTACACATATATCCATGCATATGTAGTGTATTTCCTTGCTTGCGAGTACTTTGGATGAGTACTCACGGTTGCTTTCTCCCCCCTTTTTCCCCCTTTCCTTTCTTTCTGGTTGTCGCAACCAGATGCTGGAGTCCAGGAGCCAGACGCCACCGTCGACGACGACCCCTACTACACCGGAGGTGCCTACTACTACGTGCAGGCCGATGACGACGACCAGGAGTAGTTTAGGAGGATCCCAGGCAGGAGGCCTGCGCCTCTTTCGATCTGTATCCCAGTTTGTGCTAGCCTTCTTAAGGCAAATTTTGTTTAACATATGTCTGTACTCAGATATTGTTGCTTCCGTTGACTCGTCTATGATCGAGCAATTGTATTCGAGCCCTCGAGGCCCCTGGCTTGTATTATGATGCTTGTATGACTTATTTATGTTTTAGAGTTGTGTTGTGGTATCTTCCCGTGAGTCCCTGATCTTGATCGTACACGTTTGCGTGCATGGTTAGTGTACGATTGAATCGGGGGCATCACATTCACCCTGATCTATGGAGGGGTGCTGATATGTGCCTTCCTTCTCCCCTAGATCACGATGCCTCGATCCAAGCACTCAGCTCGCAAGCAAGTCACTGGAGGGCCGGCTCGTCCGTCTCGTCATGGTGGCTCCGACGACTCCCAGGAGGAAGATCGCCCTCGGAAACGTGCCGCTTGTCCTCCCAGCTCGTCTAGTGATTCCTCCTCGGAGGGGTCGGACTTTGAGGATGAGCTTGAGGAGGTGGATCCGTCCCCGATGGTTGGCGTTCGCGTCGCTACACCCAAGTCGGGCACTCGTCGTCCAACCTTTCAACCTCCTCCTTCTCTGGTGCAACCCCACGGTGATGCTCGTCCCATCTCAATTGAGCCTCCACTGTCACTCGGCCGTCATGTTAAGCGTTTCAACGAGGTCCCCAAAGCTTCATATCTTAAATTGCGTCGTGATGTAGATCAATTTACTGTTGTTAGGGATTCTCAGGATAGTCGCTTTCGCACAAATGTCCAAGCCGACATCTTCACCATGATTGTCATCCCTAAAGGCTTGTCACTTCATGTTTGCATTGATCTTGAGCACATTCGCACTCATCCGGAGAAATATCCGGGAGGCATTGAGCTCATTGAGTCGTCAAATCTAGCTGCTCCATTCGCCTTTCAACATGATTTTAACCACGCTGCCATCCATCAGTTTTATGCCACATGTTACTTTGCTCCTGATAACACTGTCACATGGATGACCTCCGACACTGCACTCACAGCATCTTATGCTTAGTTTATCATTGCCCTTGGATTTCCCGACACTGGGTTCAAAATTCACAAGGATGACCCCAACCATAAGCCCAAGGGCATTGCGGTCTGTGCGGATCTACTTAGACCTATACCAACTTTGTCTGCACGTGAAAAACAAAAGGGTCTAAACCAAGTCTCCATTTGGCGCTTTCCATTCAACATCATTTATCAGTGTATCATCCGCACCATTTATCCCAAAATGGGTGACAAGGGCTCCTGCAGCAGCTACTGCATTGATCTCATGCATCGCCTCTTCACATCTCCTAAAGGGAAGATCAATGTTCCACACTTTCTATGGCATGAGATCCGCCTTGCTAGCTTCCAGCACAAGAGGGATTTTCCTCATGCACCTTTTATTTAGGCTTTTATCAAGAGTGTAGCTCCCTTTCCCATTGCACGCACTCATATACATGAGCGATGGGTCATTCCCGGTCACATGGCGGCTGATCATGTTCCTCCTCCTCCCGCTACTGCTAGTCGCACCGCCGCTAGTGTTCCTTCTCATGCTACCCATCCCCCTTCCAGTGCTGCCCCCTTTGGGCGCATTGCTCGTTTTCTTGGGAAGGCTCACTCTGCCATGATGAAGATGTTCACCTTCCATTGCTCCCAACACCACGATGTGGTCACTCGCATGGTCACTTCCAAGAACGCTCTGAAGGCTCGTTTGAGAGACTCGGGAGTGTATGATGTGAGTGACGATGAGCATCTTCCTGTAGCCCCTCCTTCTGACTTTGGTTTTCCCTCCGGTCCTGAGTGGGTTGATTTCTTCGACGAGGCTGGTGGCAGTGGTGTTCATGATGATGATGATGATGATCTCTAATGCTATTATGTTTTCCCCCCATTTTCTATTTTTGGATACTTGATGCCAAGGGGGAGTAGGCTCCATATGCATGTTATTCTAGCTCATTATGTAATCAAACTTATTGTTATGGTTGTGTTTTAGCTTGTACTGAACCTATGTTATGAGTTCGTTGAATCTGAGATTTGGTGAATCTACATGTGATGAATCTATATGAAGTTTAACTCTTGATTATCGTGTGTATGAGATTTGGTTATACTGGAGGCATCATTTTGAGGGAGAGCCCTGATCATTTTTTTAGTATCTATGGTATCACTTTGAGGGGGAGCTCGCTCGCTACTCATTCTTATTATGGTTATTGAGCTCCACAAAAAATACTTCCGATTACTATTATGAGTATGCATATGAGTTGGCATCAACTACCAAAAAGGGGGAGATTGAAAGTGCAATCATGCCCTTAATCATATTTTGATGTTGATGACAACACACATGCTTGGGACTAATCATGTTTATCAAGTATATCTCAGGATTATGTTTCAAAGACCGTGTGCATGGATCATGACTAGGGACAAAAAGCATATAACTCAAGAATGGAGATACAAGATGGTGACTTCATTTATGGTTTGTTCTTGAGTATAGGGATCCCGCACTATTAAGAGGGGATCGATGGATCTAGTGAAAAACTTGCTCAAAAGCTACTATTTCTATACCTTGCCTTCGGACGTCCGGTGTTCTACGGATGTCCGGTCCTTCTTGATTGCCCAGATGTCCGGCCACTTCCGGACGTCCGGCGTTCCACAACAGAAGCATTTCTACGGATGTCCGGAACTCTCCGGACGTCCGACACTTTCACAACAGAAGCATTTTTACGGACGTCCGGACCCTCCGGTCGTCCGTGCTCCGGATGTCTGGCCCAGCTCGGACGTCTGTATCCTGTACACTGGGTTGTGGGTCACACTTTTCATAGCGGCCGGTTGTCCGATGACTATCGGACGTCCGGACCTATTTGTGCCTCCGGACGTCCGGCCCATCCTGTAGCCCAAACGGTCACTTTTACCCACCACCTATATATATACCTTTCCCTTCCACGGGATAAGGTTTACCATTCATTTTAAGCCTATCAAGAACACTCCTCACTATCTCTCTCATTCATCCACACCAAATCCTAGATTCCCAAGTGTTCTAGGAGCATTTGAGAGAAGTTCTCCAATCAAGTGATAGATCCACTCCTTCCCTTCTTTGCACCAAAGGAATTCGTGACTTGAGGAAGTTTTGAGCTTTTCCCCATCGTTCTTATTACTCTTGGAGGTTGGAGACTCCTAGGCGGTAGGAGTCATTCGGAGAGGAATCGAACTTTGTGATTACCCTCGGAAAAGTTTGTGAGGGTTTGGAGACCACCCCAAGGTCCACCACTAGTGGTTGAGAAACGCCTCCGTGGTGTTGTCTCAAAGGGAGAATAGGGTGAGCCTTCGTGGCGTTGGTGTGCCTTCATGGTAACATCTACCTCTCTAACGGTGACTAGCTTCCCTCCAAGGAAGTGAACATCGGCATACATCCTCGTCTCCCGGAGTTGCGGTTATTCTTAACCCTAACTCTCTACTTGTGGTTACTTGTCTCTTTACACTTACGTACTTCATATTGTGCTTGCCTACTTACGTGTTTGTGTTGTCAGCTTAGTACTTTGTGCTCACGTACAATTGTTAGGCTCATCTTCATATTCCGCATTATTGCCTAAAATTGCCAAGTAATAATTAAAATTTGTAATTGTACCTATTCACCCCACCCCCTCTAGGTCCATCTCGATCCTTTCAATGCGCGTCTTCCCTCCACCTGACTTCCAAAGCTTGTTGTTGGCCTTGGCATGCTCGACAGTCGGAAGAGGCCATCGAGACATCGTCAGCTCTTGATTCCGTGGCTCCCGTGTTGACTACTGTGGCGGCGACTGCACAGTGGGGGTGGCCCCTTCTATACGGCGAGCAGCATGAGCCGCCGTCGTCATCTGGGGAGGCTGTGGCGGGCCACCTCGCTACAAGCCCCTAGCCTCGGTGAAGCCAATCAGACTCTCAATGGTGGCTCTCCACTCATCCATCTTATCATCCACTGGCGGGAACCTAAACAACAGCTAGGCCCGCACCATGGCCTCCATAGCGGTGCTCGGCATAGGTGATGATGACGTAGACCGTAGCGTCGCCCGGCTCCTAATGGTGCCGGCAGCGATCGCGTCGCACCCCAGTGGTTGCGAACCAGCCGCTGGAATGGCATGGTGACGGGGTGGAGGCACTTGAGGGCCAGCGGCTCTATTGGGTACAGTGGTTGGGTTAGTCTACCCCAGGGGGAGGCGCACGCCCTGCGGCCGCACCCGTGGCGAAGGTGGCCAAAGGGTGGCGATTCTCCCTAGACCAGGTGCCGCAACTACGGTTGTGCCCTTCGGCGGGAAGAAGAGGTACAGACGGAATAACCCCTTCGTCCATACCTCACGGAGCATGACCGCTGGGATGTTGTTGATGCTGCTCTCCTCCGGTGCCTCCCACTCCTGTTTCGGCCGTGGGTGAAGTGGTGACAACGCCGCCTGCGCCGACCACGCCCCCCGTAGTGCCCACATCCTCGTGCGTCTCCGCATTCCCCGCGGCATCAGCGGTTGCGGGTAGCGAAGCCTTTGGGGTGGACGGGTGAGCTGCGGCACCGGACTTCTTCTTGGGCACCATAGTCGATGGAGCCATTGATGTCGGGCTGTCTTGCCAGCTTTGCACCTGCTTGCTTGACAAGTCTCAAGACGTGTCTCATATGGAGGCATTTGCTGTAGGAAGTGGCTACCATGTAGCAAGAAGCAGCCACTTAGTCATTTTGGAGCTTGACACCGCACTGATCGATGACTTGGGTCGCTTGTGAGGTGGAGCGGTGGTGTGTCTTGCCTTCGCTAGCCCAGGCAGGCCTGCCAGGATGATCTCGAAGCTTGCTTCCGGGGCGAACTCAACCTTGTCAGGCTCGCCTGCCTGGTAAGGGAGGTTCTTTTCTTAGCGATATCTTGCTCCTCTAGCTCATCTTGGTCTTCCTGTCCTGCACTTGGATCCTTTAGGAGAATTGATCCATCATGCTTGGGTTGATCATGGCGTTGTAATCTTGTCTTTGGGCGTGTGCACAGTTCGGGCAACGGACCCAGGGTTTGTTCCACTGATAGAGATAAACATGAGTAGCAAATGATTCACGGAAAGAAGCTACTATCTCAGAGTCAAGTCCATATTTAGTGCTAAATTCATGGAAGACATCAATATCCATAAAAGATTTAACACAATCAAACTCAAGGTTTATACTTGACTCCTTACCTTAGTCAAGCTCCCAATCTTCAAAGTTGCGTTTAATTTTTTCCAAAAGGCCCCATTTGAATTCAATAGTTTTCTTCATAAAAGAGGCAATACAAGAAGTATCGAGCATGGATTGATCATTACGAGAAAGCCGAGCATAAAAATTCTGTATAAAAATTTCTCTTAAGAACTCGCGATTGGGGCATGAATATAACATTGACTTAAGCCTCCCCCAAGCTTGCGCGATAATTTGTCCTTCACGAGGCCAAAAATTATATATATAATTCCGATCACTATGAACCAGATGCAAAGGATAAAACTTCTGATGAAATTCCAATTTCAATCGATTGTAATTCCAAGTTCCAATATCATCACATAGCCTATACCATGTCAATGCCTTTCCCTTAAAAGATAAAGGGAAGACCTTCTTCTTAACTTCATCCTTAGGTAAAACTGCAAGCTCAAATAATCCACAAACTTCAGCCACATAGATTTGATGCATATCAGGATGTAGTGTCCATCTCCTGCATAAGGATTATAGCAGTTTCGCTATCATACCCAAAGGAATTTCATAATAAATATTTTCAGTAGGTGCAGTGGGTTGAGGAGAAACTCTTTGCTCTTTCGGTCGAGGTGAAGATACCTCGAACAAGCCCCTCAAAGGATGATTTTCCATAGTGACAAGTGACAATAAATTTCAGCATGCAGTACAAATGTTTCCTTACCTAATTCCACTTATCAAAGGCGCTTCACTCCCTGGCAATGGCGCCAGAAAAGAGTCTTAATAACCCACAAGTATAGGGGATCAATCGTAGTACTTTCGATAAGTAAGAGTGTCGAACCCAACGAGAAGTAAAAGCAAATGACAAGAAGTTTTTAGCAAGGTATTTTCTGCAGGCACTGAAATTATCGGTAACAGCTAGTTTTGTGATAAGATAATTCGTAACGGGTAACAAGTAACAAGTGTAGCAAAGGTGCATCAAGGTGACCCAATCCTTTTTATAGCAAAGGATAAGCCTGGACAAACTCTTATATAAAGCAACGCGCTCCCGAGGACACATAGGAATTACTGTCTAGTTAGTTTTCATCATGCTCATGTGATTCGGGTTCGTTACTTTGATATTTGATATGTGGGTGGACCGGTGATTGGGTGTTGTCCTTACTTGGAAAAGCCTCCCACTTATGATTAACCCCTCTCGCAAGAATCTGCAACTACGAAAGAACAATTAAGATAAATCTAACCATAGCATGGAACATGTGGATTCAAATCAGCCCCTCACAAAGAACCACATAAACTAGGGTTTAAGCTTCTGTCACTCTAGCAACCCATCATCTACTTATTACTTCCCAATGCCTTCCACTAGGCCCAAATCATGGTGAAGTCTCATGTATTCAACATTCACATAACGCCAGTAGAGGAAACACAACATACATCTCATCAAAATATCGAACGAATCCAAATTCACCTGATTATTTATAACAAGACTTCTCCCATGTCCTCAGGAACAAACGTAACTACTCACGAAGCATGTTTATGTTCAAGATCAGAGGGGTAATAAATATCATTAAGGATCTGAACATATGATCTTCCACCAAATAAACAATCTAGCATCAACTACAGAGAGTTATCAACACTACTACTAACCCACAGGTACCAATCTAAGGTTTTGGGACAAAGATTGGATACAAGAGATGAACTAGGGTTTGAGAGGAGATGGTGCTGGTGAAGATGTTGATGAATATTGACCCTCCCTTGATGAGAGGATCGTTGGTGATGACGATGGCTTTGATTTCCCCCTCCGGGAGGGAAGTTTCCCCTGCAAAATAGCTCCGCCGGAGCCCTGGATTTCTTCTGCCAGGTTCCACCTCGAGATGGCGGCGCTTCATCCCGAAAGATCTCTCCTTATTTTTTCTAGGTCAAAACCCTCCATATAGCATAAGATGGGCACCAAACGATGGCCAGGGGGCCCACAAGCCCTAGGGCGCGCCCTAGTGGGTAGGGCGTGCTCCCTAGGCTTGTGGCCTCCTGGTGGGTCCCCTTCTGTAACTTCTTCGCCTAATATTTTTTTATATATTCCAAAATAATTCTCCATAAAGTTTCAAGACATTTGGAGTTTTGCACAATATGTCTCTCAGAGTTTCTCTTTTTCGGTCCAAAATTCCAGCTGCCGGCATTCTCCCTCTTCATGTAAATATTGTAAAATAAGAGTGAAAAGGCATAAGTATTGTACTATAATGTGGAAAAACAGCCCATAATGCAATAAATATCAACATAAAAGCATGATGCAAAATGGACGTATCAGCCGTCACCTCGCTCCTGACATCGGGTATGGCCGCCGCCTCAGAGTCACTATCATCTCCGGAGCCCGACAGCACCTGGATCGGGTTGTCGCGGGGCCCTACGTGGCCCTCGGGCACCATCCCCCACTAATCAAATTGTGGAATGCCTGCCGCACGGGTTCCCGGTTCTCGAAGCAGTAGATTGAAGCTGCCTCTCGTGGCGGGAAGGGTGTCTCCGCGGCAAGAAGGATGTGCGCCAGCCCCACCACCACCTCCAGGGCGAGACGATCGGTGCTAAGCCTCAACGGTCCCCCAGGCCTAAGTGAGTCCACACTGGGCGTGCGCGCCTCTGGAGGGGAGCAATGCGCTTGCACACGAACTCCTTGACAACCTTGCTTGCTCTGAGCCCGCCGGCCAGCAGCTCCCGCATCCTCACCATGGCCCGCTCCAGCACGACATCGGCTAACTCGACGTGCCCCCTTCCAGAGCTCTTCACCGCCGGCGCCTCCAGGGTTTCAAGGAGGGGGTTGTGTTGGCCCGCTTCCATGAACACCTAGTGCTAATGGAAGCCTTCCACCTCCTTGGGGATCTACATGTCGATGATGTACATGCCCATGCCCTTAGCCATGTGAACTGACACGCAGGCCGAGAATTGGTCTGCCGTGGTCAGCCGAAGGCTGAAGAACTTACGGAGGAGGGCCACTAAGGGAATTACCCCTAAGAAAGCCTCGCCGAGGTAGGAGAATATGGAGAGTAGGAGAACGAAGTTTGGGTGCAGATGCAGCGCGTGGATTTGGTAATGGCTGAGTACGACATTGAAGAAATCAGAGCAAGGATGGAGTGGATAAAGAACGGGAAGGTCGTGGCCCCTTGTTGAATCGCGGGGCGCGACGCTGGCCAAATCTTCGTTGCCCCATTCCTGTTGCGAGCGCCGGACATCATCAGCCGCACCTTGTCCAAGCCCTCCTTGTTGAGGATCACTGGCCTCAGCTACGCAGGCGCAGGCCTTGGCAGGCCGACGGGCCCGGTGCGGCGCCCTTCCCCTTACCTTTCTTGTTAGGTGTAACACCCCTGTGTAATGATGCTACAGTAACCCCTGGGTTAAGTTAATCCTTTTGCTAAACAATTGTTTGTTCATCATTGTCTTATATCTCTTTCAAATTCCAGTTGAATTCAATTTCAAATTATGAGTGAAATTCAAAATTGCTCAGACATGAAAACAAAAATGTTCATCATGTGGCAAATAATCACTTGTTAATATTGGTGGTGAACCAACTTTTTGAAAGTGTGTAAGTGCACTAAACTATTTAATACAGTGGCTAAAACAATAGACTAAATGCCTTTTAATTTATAAAAATTGTTAACTATTTCAAAAGCCTCACAATCTTTTTGTGCTGTGCCAACTATTGCAATGTAATTATGTGGCCAAATCCCACATTTTACAGAATCCTTTTTGGCAGCTCAAATATTGCAAAGCATTTGTGTAAAATGAAAAGAGCAAAAGAAGGGAAAAAGGAGAAGAGAGAAGCCACCCCTTGCCCCACTGGGCTTTAGCCCACACCAGCAAGCTGGCCCACCTTTCCTCGCACGGTCGATCCCCTTCCTCACTGCTCCTCTGACCGGGGCGTGTCCCCGCCAGACCGGGCGCGCCACCCCATACTGCCACGTCACCGGCGAGGGGATAAGGGCAGCCCCGATGCCTCGGGCTCCCTCCCCACTCGCCCACTTGCCCCCTCTCTCCTTCGTCGCCCTCTCTCTCACCCCGATCCGCCACAACCACCACCGCAATCGCCATGGACGACCTCGTCTGCGTGGCCACCGTGCACCTCGCCAGCTGAGATCGCGCCAGAAGCCTCGCCTGCTTCCTCTCCGTCGACTCCAACTACCAGGGCAAGGCGAGCGACAGTGCATTGCTGGATCTCTGTCATCCTCTTCCTCGAACCCGCTGGATGCCACCGTTGATCCCATCGCCTCCAATACATCGCCATCATCCCCAGGCCTTGCCTGCAACGGCAGTGAGCTACTGCCCTCCTCCTCCTGCCCTTAGCTTGTCGTAGTCGCCGTCTCCCTCCGTTGTATGGTCTCGTGCTCCGCCCTCGCCTCGCTAGCGCGAGTGCCCCTCCCCCTCTGCAACTACTTTGTTGCTTCCATCGCTAGGTCCCGCACACCGGGCGCGCTCGCCTAGCCGCGTGCCAGCCACCCCGGCCGCGCTCTGCGCGCCTGCTGCCCCACTGCTCCATGCCTCGAACAAACGAGCATAAAGCCGTCCCAGCAAGCTCCGACCACCATGGCCGCTGCGCTCGCGTCGCCCAAGCTCGCCCATGCCCGCCTTCCCTACTCACGCACGTGCACGCTATCCAACATGCGTGCTCGACCGCTTACTGCCCCTCCCACCCCTCCCATGTTGCTCGCGCTTGTGCAGCCGCCTCGCTCGCTTCGGTCACCGACTTCTCGCTTGACCTCGCCACCGCTCCGGCCGCCCACCGCCCCAGGCGAGGCCACAGATGGATGCGCGGCACTGCGCCCATCCCGTAGCGCCCGCCCACGCATGAAATGATCACCGGAATGGCGATTCCGATGAGATCCGGTGCCCCTCCGCCGCGGGAATGCTCGCTGGGGCTCCCCAAACGCCGGCGCAGACGTGGACGTCCGGGTCCACCTCGCTAGGTCACTGCCCCATGGCCCCTGGGGCTCGGCTGGCCCTGTTGACCCAGTCAATGGCTGACTGGCATCGCCCAGTCACTGTCAGTGGATCCCCCCTAGACCCCGTTACCTGGTCAACTAGTCTGTTAACCGCTGATGCAGTAATGACATCATACTGGTCGAGTGAAGTAGTTAAAATAATTACAGAATATGTTTAAAACTTAGAAAATTAATAGAAATTAGACCGTAGCTCCGATGAAATTTTTATATATATGAAAGTTGTTCAGAAAAATCCAACGAATCCGCATACGTGGTCTGTTCATAAGTCACATGCCCCTAGCATGCTATACATGGAACTGTCCCCTCTCTTTACACCTGTCTAGAAAACGTCAAACGCCGAAAAAACCCCTCTGGATGTTACCTCTCTGTCTACAACGTCTAGCTCTACGTTAGTTCACCCCTAACATCGCGTATTGCCATGTTATGCTTCATGATACTTTGTCTGCTTTATATTTATTGTTTATTCCCCCTCTTCTCTCTGCTAGACCCCGAGACTGATGTTGCCCTTGTGATCGACTACATTGACGACGACACTTCTTCCTTTTTAGCACAGCTTCCAGGCAAGCCCCCCCCCTTGATCACTCTAATATCGCCGATTCCATTCTCTCTTATTCTTGCATTAGATTTTGCTACTGTTATTGTTTGCTCCTATTACTGCTTTCATACCTTACCTGCTTATTCTAAATTGCTTAGTATAGGCTAGTTAGAGATCCATCAGTGACCCCCCACCTTGTCCCAATTGCCTCGATTTATGTTCGATGACTCGATCAACCTGATCGACATCCAGGCCCCGACACCGCACATCACCCCCCTTAGTTGTACGCCTCTGTAGAGTTACTATTGAGTGCCGAGGGTGATACCTCGTGAGCACTTCTGATTTTAACCCTATAGTGTAGCTATTCGGTCGTGGTCATCGAGGGTGATTCCTTCCTCACCACTCCCGATAATGATTGTCATGCAACCCCTCAAGTGGACCAACAAGGGTGATTCCTCCAAGTCCACCTTGATGGCTACATCGAGTGGGAATCCATCGAGGGTGCTTCCTCAAGTTTGCCCCTTGCCGTTTTAGACACACGGTTAATTTGAGTTACCATAGAACCATGATGACATCGGGTCGTTCCCGAGGGGCACCCGCGAGTGATGTGAAGTCGGGTTGATCTGGAGGATACCCTCAAGTTTTCCACGCAGCGTGGCCGGGCATTCTTAGCCCTTGGCGCAAGTCCATGAGATGGGGCGACGGAGTCACATGATCGTGTCCCTGCTTGTTACCGCACACTACCAAGACACTAACGGTTTGGATATTTGATCCGAGTAGGCCTCTGGACTTTTTGCACTAAACACCACGTGAAAATAAGTATGGGCACTCTTCGTCGTATGTATCAGCCGAAAGCTCAACAAACAACAACGATGGAGCGGCGCGCGCCGGGTTGGACTGCGTCAGCACCTGCCTTTTTTAAGGAGGTAGCTTGGTCTGCTCAACGGCCGCGTACACAACATGCAGGAGTGCAAAGGTGATGGGCCCAAGACCCCTGCGCGCTTAGGATGTAGATCAACATGCAGGCCTCTCTGACAAGCCTAGGTAGAACTGCGGTGTGTTGATCTTCCGAGGGCGGTCATGACCTGATGGTGTGTCCGGTCGGAGTTGATCGAGCGTGTTGGCTAAATTGGTGCACCCATGTAGGGAAGATTGATCTATTCGAATAGCCTTGTCCATGGTAATGGATGCTCAGAGTTGCATCCCGATCGATACAACTGGAAATGGATACTGAATGCTAAGGCATGTTATGGATATGTGGCTCTGGGATGGCTTTCTCGCAGGGAGCCGAGAAAGGATCTCTGGGCGCTAATGTTACAACATGTTTGCTATATATAAACTGCTATTCTATACTCTTCTGAATGCTTCTTGAAGATGCTAGTCTTCGATAGGCTAGGCTTTCCCCTTCTCTTCTGGCATTCTGCAGTTCAGTCCACAGATACTACCCATTTCATTGATACCGATGCATATGTAGTGTAGATCCTTGCTTGCGAGTACCTTGGATGAGTAGTCACGGTTGCTTTGCTTCCTATTTTTCCTCTTTTCCTTTCTTCTGGAATTCTGAAACCAGATGGTGGAGGCCTAGGAGCCAGACGCCACATACGAAGACGACTACTACTACTACACCGAGGGTGCCTACTACTACGTGGAGGCCGCCGACAACCAGGAGTAGTTAGGAGGCTCCCAGGCAGGAGGCCTTGCCTTTTCGGTCGATGTTGCTTTTGTGCTAGCCTTCTTAAGGCAAACTTGTTTAACTCATGTCTGTACTCAGATAATGTTGCTTACGTTGACTCGATTGTTTTCGAGCTTATGTATTCGAGCCCTCGAGGCCCCTGGCTTGTGATATAAAGCTTGTATTATTTTAATTTGTGTCTAGAGTTGTGTTGTGATATCTTCCCATGAGTCCCTGATCTTGATCATACACATTTCCGTGTATGATTAGTGTATGATTGAATCAGGGGCATCATAAGTTGGTATCAGAGTCGACTGCATGTAGGTAGCCCCCTTTCCAACTCCTTGGCCGAAGTTGAGTCTAGTCACTGAAAAACTTTTACTAACATGGTTGTGTGTCTTACGGGCCCACGTTGCCATTGGGTGGTATTAGGATCTTTTACTCCTCGTCTATACTCTGGGACTCCGACATCTCTTAAATTCGGGTTAAATGAATTTACCAACTCTAACATTAGGATCCCATGACCACAT
The DNA here is from genome assembly GCF_018294505.1 of Triticum aestivum. Classification (NCBI taxonomy): domain Eukaryota; kingdom Viridiplantae; phylum Streptophyta; class Magnoliopsida; order Poales; family Poaceae; genus Triticum; species Triticum aestivum. Next base: position 296,554,865 of record NC_057810.1, on the reverse strand, counting down.
TAACCCCAAAGTTGGATAAGCCATAGTTATTCCTTAGAATAGTATCTTGAATAGTACACACAATGTCGTGTTGACTACTATGTGGTATCCATCGTACCTCTTTCATTATGCAAGTTTCATCATGAATGATCCTTGTCTTTACAAATGCTCGATGCTGAACTACCCTTGTTACATGTTCGTAGGATGGTTAGACCCGCTAGTCATGGCCGTGGTGCCAACGATCCACCACCGCCCGAATTCTTGGCCGGAATGACACAACAGTTTGAGCTGAATCGCCAGTTCATGGAAGGAATGATGGCTCGGTTTCCTCGCCCAAATATGAATCAACAACCAACCCTGGTAACTCTACAAGACTTCATGCGCCTCAACCCGACCATCTACCGCAGCTCAACTCAGCCCCTTGATGCTGATGACTGGCTCCGCGACATCACGTATGAGATGGAGTCTGCTAGTGTTGCCACTGCCAACTATGTTACCTTCACATCCTTCTTCCTCAAGGGTCCTGCTACTCAATGGTGGGACAGCCACAGGCGTACTCTACCGGCTGGAGCAATCATCTCTTGGTCGGATTTCCAAATTACCTTCCGTGCCCACTTCATTACTCAGGGAATCATTGACAAGAAGAAGTGCGAGTTCCGCAACCTCACCCAAGGCAACAATACTGTAGACGCTTATCAGCAGGAATTCTTGGACTTGTCCCACTACGCTGAAGAAGACATTTCTACTGATGCTCGTAAGCAAGAAAAGTTTCGCGATGGACTTCACCCTGATATCAAGCTAGCACTCCTCGTTCATGACTTTGCCGACTTCGCCACCTTGGTGAACAAGGCCATTCAGGTCGAGACTGGTCTGCAGGAACATCAGGAATCCCTTAGGCGCAACCGTGACGCTGGCTCATCTTCAGGCCCGCCCTCGTAGAAGCATCGGATTTGGATACCTCACATCATGTATCATCCAACTGCACCTGCACCAAGACAGTCCTATGCTGCTCCATGTCTGCCTCCTCCGCCACCTAGGCATCCTCTTCGGACTGCACCACCCCAAGCTCCTGCTGCCAATCCCAATGATGGTTTGTGCTTCAAGTATGGCCTTCCAGGTCACCGTTCCAGGTACTGTCCTCAGAATCAGAATCAACTGGCTCTTCCCGCTGCTGGTCGTGGTAACAATCAGCCCTGCAACAACAATGCCAGGCCTTATGGTCATGGTCAGGCTAACAATGTTGATCTGAATGAAGCTCAAGACTAGCCTACAACTATGATGGGTACTCTTCTCATTAATTCAGTACCGACTTCTGTTTTATTCAATTCAGGAGCATCAAATTCATTCATGTCAGAAATTTTTGCATATGCACATGACATTTGATGCGAGCCCATGAACACTCCGATAGTTGTACGCACCCCTGCGGGCCGATGTTAAACTACCATGATTGGTCGCGACTCCCGTTGACATTGAAGGGTTGGAATTCCTTGTTTCTCACATAATTCTAGAGTCTTCCAATATTGACCTCATTCTAGGAATGGAATGGTTGAAAGCACATACTGCCTCTATCGTTTGCGCCACAAAAGTCATTCATCTCCTACATACTTCCAATGAGATAGTAAGCTACCATGCTCAGATTGTTCAAAATGCTGAAACACGACTTTATGTCTTGAATTCGTCGAACGCAGCACCTCTTGAGGGAATTGAAAAGATTCCGGTCGTTCGCAACTTCCAAGATGTCTTTCCAGAAGAACTCCCAGGAATACCCCCTGCTCAAGCTGTCGAGTTCGTCATCAACTTGAAACCAGGCACAGTTCCTATCGCCAAACGATCCTACAAGATGCCGCCTCATGAGCTCCTTGAACTTAAGGAGGAAATCGACAAATCTCTTCGCAAGGGTTTCACTCGTCCAAGCTCCTCTGCTTGGGGAGCACCTTCTCTCTTCGTCAAGAAGAAGGACAGAACGAACCGTTTGGTCCAAGACTGCCGTCCTATCAACCAAGCTACAATTCATAACAAATATCCCCTTCCTCGGGTCAATGATCTGTATGATCAACTGACTCATTCATCGATATTCTCTAAACCCGACTTGAGGTTGGGTTACCACCAAATCCGTGTTTGTGAAGAGGATATTCCCAAGACCACCTTTGTTACTCGATATGGTTCATATCAGTACACCGTCATGTCATTCGGTTTAACCAATGCTCCAGCTACATTCTCTCGTCTAATGAACTATATATTCATGGAATACCTCGACAAATTCGTCGTGGTTTATCTGGATGATATCCTTGTTTATTTCAAGAACAAAGAAGAACATGCTGAACATCTTCGTCTTGTTTTGGAAAAGCTTCGAGAGCATCAACTTTATGCCAAGTATTCAAAGTGCGAATTTTGGCTTCCCGAAGTAACCTACCTGGGCATGTCATATCCATGGATGGTATTGCCGTCAACCCAGAGCGCGTTCAGGCTATTCTTGACTGGACCCCTCCGAAGACTGTCAAGCAAGTCAGAAGCTTTCTCAGACTTGCCAGCTATTGCCGCCATTTTGTTGAGAACTTCTCCATGATCGCCAAGCCCCAGACTAATCTGCTTCACAAGGGCGTTAAGTTCAATTGGATAGGCAAATGTCAGGAAAGTTTCCAGGCACTAAAGGACAAGCTGACTTCCACCCCAGTGCTTGCTCCCCTGGTTCTTGCAAGGACTTCGTCATCTATTGCGATGCTTCACGTCAAGGATTAGGCTGTGTCCTAATGCAAGAGCGCAGAGTGATTGCTTATGCCTCTCGTCAAGTGCGTCCTCATGAAGAGAACTACCCAGTTAACGACCTCGAGCTCATTGCGGTTATCTATGCACTAAAGCTATGGCAACAGTACCTTCTCGGTAATCGTTGTGAGATTTTCACCGATCATCAGAGTCTGAAGTACCTGTTTACTTAGCCAGATCTGAAACTCCGTCAGCAGCGATGGATGGAAGCTATTATTGACTACAACTGCGGTATATCCTATACCCCTGGCAAGGCTAATGTAGTGGCCAATGCCTTGAGAAGAAAGTCTCATATTGCAACAATCACATGTTCTACAAAGCACAACACCGCATTTATGAAGAGCTATGCAAGCTGAACCTTCAACTAGTTCCACAGGGTTCTCTGAATAACCTTGTCTTGGAACCAACTCTTCTGAAAGCAATTAAGTCTGCTCAAACCAAAGATGCCCATGTTGATATGATGAAAAAGGATATTCCCTTAGAGAAATCCAGAGATTTTTCACTTGGTGAAGATGGAACCTTGTACTTCAGGAGGTGATGAAAGCAGCACATGACACCTGGCTCTCTATTAATCTGGGAAGTACCAAGATGTATCTAGACATCCTTCAAAAGTACTGGTGGTCTAAGATGAAGCAATACATTGCTTGATATATCGAAGATTCTGACGTTTGCCATCGCGTCAAAGCAGAACATCATAAACGGCTAGACTTCTACAACCGCTTCCGATTCCTGAATGGAAGTGGGATAAGATTCAGATGGACTTTGTCACTGGCCTTCCTAAGTCACAGAATGGTAACGATGCTATCTTTGTCATTATCGACCAATTCTCGAAGGTTGCTCACTTTCTGCCAGTCAAGGAGACAATCAAGCTAGCCAACTAGCAAACTTGTATATCTCCATAATTGTGTCACTCCACGGCATTTCGAAGGAGATCGGTTTAGACCACGGCAGTATTTTCACTTCTAAGTTCTAGGATAGTTTCCAAGAGGCAATGGGAACTCATATTACCTGGAGCACTGCCTATCATCCCCAATCCCAAGGCCAAGTCGAGCGAGTCAATCAAATTCTTGAAGACATGCTTCGGGCTTGTGTAATCTCTTTCGACAAGAAATGGGAAGAATCTCTCCCTTATGTGGAGTTCTCTTATAACAACATCTATCAAGCCAGCCTGAAAATGGCACCATTCGAAGTGCTTTATGGACGTAAGTGTTGAACCCCTCTGAATTGGTCAAAAACTGGGGAACGGACGCTCATTGGTCCAGACATTATTCAACAAGCTAAAGAGCAGTTTTGTATTGTCCGGGATAATCTCTAGGCGGCCCAATCCCGCCAAAAGAGCAACTATGACCGGAAACACTGGGTTCAACTTGTCAACCTGGTGAACAAGCTTATCTGCGTGCCACTCCTTTGAGAGGCACTCATCGGTTCGGAGTCAAGGGAAAGCTAGCTCCTCGCTATATTGGTCCCTTCCGTATTCTCGCCCGTCGTGGACAGGTGGCCTATCAGTTGGAGTTGCCACCTCAATTCTCTCATGTCCATGACGTTTTCCACATGTCGCAACTTCGTCATTGCTTCAAGGATCCAGAACGTGAAGTGGATCCAAAACTAATTGATGTTCAAGATGATCTCACATACAAAGAGCATTCGATCCGCATTCTTGAAGAAGCTGAACGTCGAACACACCAGAAGGTTACCAAGTTTCTTAAAGTGCAGTGGTCTAATCATTCTAAAGATGAAGCCACTTGGGAACACGAAGGTAACATCCGGGCTAAATATCCCGATCTTTTCCCTTCTACCTCTTAATTCTCGGGACAGAAATTTCTTTTAGAGGAGGAGAGTTGTAACGCCCCTGTGTAATGATGCTACAGTAACACCTGGGGTTAAGTTAATCCTTTTGCTAAACAATTGTTTTTGTTCATCATTGTCTCATATCTCTTTCAAATTCCAGTTGAATTCAATTTCAGATTATGAGTGAAATTCAAAATTGCTCAGACATGAAAACAAAAATGTTCATCATGTGGCAAATAATCACTTGTTAATATTGGTGGTGAACCAACTTTATGAAAAGTGTTTAAGTGCACTAAACTATCTAAAATAGTGGCTAAAACAATAGATTAAATGCCTTTTTAATTTATAAAAATTGCAGACTATTCCAAAAGCCTCACAATCTTTTTGTGGCAGTGCCAACTATTGCAATGTAATTAGGTGGCCAAGTCCCACATTTTATAGAATCCTTTTTGGCAGCTAAAATATTGCAAAGCATTTGTGTAAAAAGAAAAGAGCAAAAGAAAGGAAAAAGGAGAAGAGAGAAGCCCCCCTTGCCCCACTGGGCTTTAGCCCACCCCAGTAAGCCGGCCACCTTTCCCCGCACGGTCGAATCCCTTCCTCACTACTCCTCCAACCGAGACGCGTCCCCATCTGATCGGGCGCACCGCCCCGTACTGCCACATCACCGGCGAGGGGATAAGGCCAGCCCGAATGCCTCGAGCTCCCTCCCCACTCGCCCACTTGCCCCCTCTGTCCCTCGTCGCCCTCTCTCTCGCCCAGATCCGCCGCAGCCACCACCGCAGTCGCCTTGGACGGCCTTATCTGCGTGGCTACCGTGCACCTCGCTAGCTGAGATCGCGCCAGAAGCCTCGCCTGCTTCCTCTCTATAGACTCCGACTACCAGCGCAAGCCGGGCGACACAGCATCACCGGATCTCTGTCATCCTATTCCTCGCACCCGCCAGATGCCACCGTTGATCCTGTCGCCTCCACTGCATCACCATCTTCCCCGGGCCTTCCCTGCAACGGTAGTGAGCCAGTGCCCTCCTCCTCCTTCCCTTAGCTTGTTGCAGCCACCGTCTCCCTCCGCTGCCTGGCGTCACGCTCCGCCCGCGCCTCGCTGGCGCGAGTGCCCCTCCCCCACTGCTACTCCTTTTCTGCTGCCATCGTTAGGTCCCGCACGTCGCGCGCGCTCGCCTAGCCCCATGCCAGCCACCCCAGCCACGCTCTGCACACCCGCCGCCCCACTGCTCCGTGCCCCGACCAACGGCGCGTATGATAACCCACAAGTATAGGGGATCATTTGTAGCCTTCTTCGATAAATAAGAGTGTCAAACCCAACGAGGAGCTAAAGGCAGAACAAATATTCCCTCAAGTTCTATCGACCACCGATACAACTCTACGCACACTTGACGTTTGCTTTACCTAAAACAAGTATGAAACTATTTTGCCAAAATAAAACTACAAGTACATTGCGGGAATAAAACTATGAATAAATTGCAAGGTAATAAAAGTGAATAGCTTTTGCCAACCACAAAGTCATTTGTCCCTATGCAATCGATAACAAGTATCGGTAATCATTCTTTTAATTTTATATGAGGAAGAGGCATGAGCTAACATACTTTCTCTACTCTGATCTTATGCACTTATGATTGGACCCTAGCAAGCATCCGCAACTACTAAAGATCATTAAGGTCATGAAACCCAACCATAGCATTATGTATCAAGTCATCTTTACTCCCATACGCCATAACCCACTTATCCACGTTTAGGCTGTTGTCACCCCCGCAACACCGATAATAAGCAAACCATGAACACATTGCAACACCCTACAGCGGGGTCCCCTCACATTTGCATGAGACGGAGGGCACCGTGGGACAACACCATAAATAAAATATACAATCATACCAACCAAGATCACGATTAACCCATAGGACAAAACGGATCTACTAAAACATCATAGGATAGCCAAATATCATTGGGAAATAATATATGGAGTTGAGCACAATGTTTAAGTAGATATTACGGTGGGGAGAAGAGAGGTTACACCACTGCATAGGGGGGGAAGTTGGTGCTGACAGTAGCAAGATTTTTGATGTAGATCATCGTCACGATCCTTGCACCGGCGGCACTCCCGGGCCACCGGGAGAGAGGGGGAGAGAGATAACCCTTCTTCTTCTTCCTTGCCCCCCCCCCTAGATGGGAGGAGAGTTCCCCCTCTTGTACATGGCCTCCATGGCGGCGGAGGGGCTGGAGCCCCTCCGAGATTGGACCCCCCCTCTATGTTCCCTTCTGTTTTGCATTCCCTAATCCGGGCAAAAACCGTTTCCTATATTTCGGGAGATCCGTAACTCTGATTGCGCTGAGATTTTAACACGATTTTTTCTCGGATATAAGCTTCCTTGTGCCCGGAGTAGAGCTCCAACCAACGTACGAGGTGAGCAAAACCCACCACCATGCTTCTGGCTCTTGGGTCGCGCCCTAGTGTCTTGTGGGCTGTGTGGGCCTCTTTTGTGTTGATTCCAAGTTCCAAAAATTACATATATTCCAAAATAATTCTTCGTACAATTTTCTTACATTTGGACTTCATTTGATATGGATTTTCTGCGATACAAAAAACATGCAAAAAATAGGAACTAGCACTAGGCACTGGATCAATAGGTTAGTCCAATAAATCATATAAAATGTTGCCAAAAGTATCTGAATGTTGTATAATATTGGCATGAAACAATCAAAAATTATAGATACGAAGGAGACATATAAGCATCCCAAGTTTAATTCATGCTCGTCCTCGAGTAGGTAAATGATAAAAAAGATATTTTTATGTGGAATGCTACCTAGCGTAAACTTGATCATATATCTAATCATGGCATGAATATTAAGACATAAGTGATTCAAAGCAATAGTCTATAATTTGACATAAAGACATCAACACTCAGGCATCCCAACAAACAATCATGTCTTTCAAAATATCAATGCTAAAGAAAGCTATCCCTACAAAATCATATAGTCTTGTCATTCTATGTCTTCTTAGCATAAAGTATTTATCATGCACAACCCCGATGACAAGCCGAGCAATTGGTTCATATTTTTTAACGTGCTTCGGCTTTTTCAACCATCACGCAATACATGAGTGCAAGCCATGGATATAGCACTATGGATGGAATAAAGTATGATGATAGGAGTAAATATAGAGAAGACAAAAAAAGTAAGAAAGTCTCACATCGACGCGGCTAACCAACGGGCTATGGAGATGCCCACCAATTGATATCAATGCGAGGAGTAGGGATTGCTATGCAACGCATGTACTAAGAGCTATAAGTGTATGAAAGATCAATATGAAACTAAGTGGTTATGCATCTAGTCCTATAATAAAAAAATCCCATTAGTATATGAAAGTGACAACATAGGAGACTCTCCATATGAAAAACATAGTGCTACTTTGAAGCACAAGTGTGGAACTAGCATGCCTCTTCTCTCTTTTTAATTTCTTTTTTTCTTTTTCTTTTTCTTTTTTTCTTTCTTTTCTTTCTTTTCTTTCTTTTTCTTTTTTTCTTTTTTTCTTTTTTTATATTTTTTCTCTCATTGTCCGGAGTCTCATCCTGACTTGTGGGGGAATCATAGTCTCCATCATCCTTTCCTCACTGGGGCAATGCTCTAAAAATAAATAATGATGATTGTTTGTGACGCCCCCGATTCAATTGTACACTAATCATACAAGCAAATGTGTATGATCAAGATCGGGGACTCACGGGAAGATATCACAACACAACTCTAGACATAAATTAAAATAATACAAGCTTTATATTACAAGCCACGGGCCTCGGGGGCTCGAATATATAAGCTCGAATACAAACGAGTCAGCGGAAGAAACATTATCTGAGTACAGACATGAGTTAAACAAGTTTTCCTTAAGAAGGCTAGCACGAAAGCAACATCGATCGAAAAGGCAAGGGCTCCTGCCTGGGAGCCTCCTAACTACTCCCGGTCATCAGCGTCCGTCACATAGTAGTAGGCACCCTCGGGGTAGTAGAAGTCGTCAGTGGTGGCGTCTGGATCCTAGGCTCCACCATCTGGTTGTAGCGTTAGAGAAGAATGGAAAGAGGTGGAAAAGGGAGAAAAGCAACCATGAGTACTCATCTAAATTACTCGCAAGCAAGGATCTACACTACATATGCATCGGAATCAATGAAATGGGTAGTATCTGTGGACTGAACTGTAGAATGCCAGAAGAGAAGGGGAAAGCCTAGCCTATCGAAGACTACCATCTTCAAGCAGCTCCAAGCATCTTGCAGCATTCAGAAGAGTATAGAATAGCAGTTTATATTTAGCAAACATGTTGTAACATTAGCGCCCAGAGATCACTTCCTCGACTCCCTGCGAGGAAACGATCCCGGTGCCATCATTTCCATTACATGCCTCAGCATTCAATATCCAGTTCTAGTTGTATCGATCGGGTTACAACTCCGAGTGTCCATTATCGAAGGACAGGCTATCGATAGATGTTTTTTCCCTGCAGGGGTGCACCAACTTACCCAACACGCTCGATCAACTCTGGCCGGACACACCATCAGGTCATGACCGGCCTCGGTCGATAAACACACCATAGTCCTACCTAGGCTCAGCAGAGAGGCCAGCACGCCGGTCTACATCCTAAATGCGAAGGGGCCATGAGCCAATCGCCCTTTGTAATCCTGTGCATTGCGAGGGCGGCCGGTGAGTAGACCTGGCAACCTCCTTTAAATAAGGCAGGTGCTTACGCAGGCCAACCCAGTGCATGCCGCTCCATCGCTGACATAAGTGAGCTTTCGGTTGATACATACAATACAGAGTGCCCATACTTATTCCAGCGTGGTGGTTAGTGCTATCAGGCTAGAGGCCCCTCGGATCAAATATACAAACCGTTAGTGTGTTGGTAGTGCGGTCACGAGGAGAGATTCATGAAATATGTGACCCCGTCGCCCCGTCTCGAGGACTTGCGGCAAGGGATAAGAATGCTCGGCCACGCCTCGTATTCAACTCTAGGGTACCCTCCAGGTCAATCCGTCTCCACATCAGGGACCCCTCAGGGTCGACCCGCCTTCCCAAGTAACAATTGTAAAGTCCAAGTATCCGTGTGTCCAAACACCAGGGGGAAACCCCGAGGAATCACCCTCGGTGGATTCCACTCGATGTAATCATCAAGGTGAACGTAGGAGGAACCACCCTCGAGGTTCGTACTTGAGGGGTTACATGACAGTGTAGTTATCAGGAGTGGAGAAGGAGGAATCATCCTCGATGACCATAACCGATGAACTAACCTACAAGGTTAACATCAGAAGTGCTGATGAGTATCACCCTCGGCACTCGATAGTAACCCAGTAGTGTCAAGCAACTAAAGGGAAAGTGATGTGCGGTGCCGAGGCCTGGTCTTTGATCATGTTGCTCGAGTCGTTGATGATGAAGCAGGGGCAACAAGGACAAGGAGGGGGTCACTGATGGATCACTAACCAAACTATACTAAGCAGTTTAGGATAAGTAGGTAAGGTACAACAGCAGGTACAAAAGGAGGCTATGCATTAGAATAGGAGCAACAAATTACAGTAGCAAAATCTAATGCAAGCATGAGAGAATGGAATGGGCGATATCGGGATGATCAAAGGGGGGGGCTTGCCTAGAAGCTCCGCTGAAAGGGAAGAAGGGTCGTCATCGACGTAGTCGATCACAGGGGCAGCATCAGTCTTGGGGTCTACCGAAGAGAAGAGGGGGAAGAAACAATAAATATAAAGCAAACATAGCATCACAAAGCATAACATGGCAATACGCTGTGCTGGGTGTGACCTAACGTATGGCTACACGAATAAGGTGAAAGGGTAATTCAACCAGGAAAGTTTTCTCAGTTCTGAATTTGTGTCGGACAGATGACCGGAGGGGGACTGTTCCATGTTCAGCATGTTAGGGGCATGTGACAGATGAACGGACCGCATATTCGGATTCATTGGATTTTTCTGAGCAACTTTCATGTAGAAAACTTTTTCATCTGAGCTATGATTATTTTTCTACGATTATTCAAAGATTAAAGCATTTTATGGATTTTGTTTTATCTATTTACTTTATCATTAAATAACAGAAAAACATATTGTACGCACTAGGAACTAGCCCTAGAGGATGACAAGTGGGGTCCAAGGTGGCTGAGTCAGCAGTACAGTCAACATTGACTGGGTCAATGTTGACCAGTCAACGGGGTCAAACGGGCCCGCATGGCATAGACTTAATTTAGCAAGTTAAATAACTTGGTTAATATAAGAGGGGGGTCCACTGGTCAGTGACTAACTAAAGGGGGATTAGCAACTAACTAGTTTTAAGTCTAATGAAAAATGGTAGGGCCCACTAGGCAGTGGCTTAAGACATCAACAGGGGAATGTATATGTGTGCATGAACGAAAATACAGGGCGCCGGCGGCGACCGAAGCTAGCGGCGCCAGCGTCATGCATCAACAAGGGGCGACACGGGCCACGACAGCCAGCAGCGGGCGCGAGCCGGCGGCCGGAGGTGGCAGGGCAGAGGCTGGGCGTTGATACGTCTCCCTCCTATCTACTTTTCCAAACAGTTTTGCCCTTGTTTTGTACTCTAACTTGCATGATATGAATGGAACTAATCCGGACTGACGCTGTTTTCAGCAGAATTGCCATGGTGTTATTTTTGTGCAGAAATAAAAGTTCTCGGAATGACCTGAACCTCCACGGAGAATATTTTTAGAATTAATAAAAAATACTAGCGAAAGAATCAAGGCCAGGGGGCCCACACCCTGTCCATGAGGGTGGGGGCGCGTCCTACCCCCCGGGCGCGCCCCCTGCCTCGTGGGCCCCCTGGTGCTCCACCGACCTTAACTCCAACTCTATATATTCACGTTCGGGGAGAAAAAATTAGAGAGAAGGATTCATCGCGTTTTACGATATGGAGCCGCCGCCAAGCCCTAATCTCTGTCGAGAGGGCTGATCTGGAGTTCGTTCGGGGCTCCGGAGAGGGGAATCCGTCGCCATCATCATCATCATCAACCATCCTCCATCGCCAATTTCATGATGCTCACTGCCGTGCATGAGTAATTCCATCGTAGGCTTGCTGGACGGTGATGGGTTGGATGAGATTTACCATGTAATCGAGTTAGTTTTGTTAGGGTTTGATCCCTAGTATCCATTATGTTCCTAGATTGATGTTGCTATGACTAGGGCCTGATTGCCATGATTTCAGATCTGAACCTATTATGTTTTCATGAATATATGTGAGTTCTTGATCCTATCTTGCAAGTCTATAGTCACCTACTATGTGGTATGATCCGGCAACCCCGAAGTGACAATAATCGGGACCACTCCCGATGATGACCGTAGTTTGAGGAGTTCATGTATTCACTAAGTGTTAATGCTTTGGTCCGGTACTCTATTAAAAGGAGGCCTTAATATCCCTTAGTTTACAATAGGACCCCGCTGCCACGGTAGGATAGGACAAAAGATGTCATGCAAGTTCTTTTCCATAAGCACGTATGACTATATTCGGAATACATGCCTACATTACATTGATGACCTGGAGCTAGTTTTGTGTCACCCTATGTTATAACTATTGCATGAGGAATCGCATCTGACATAATTATCCATCACTGATCCAATGCCTATGAGATTTTCACATATTTCTCTTTGACTTTACCTTTGCCACTGTTACAATTACTACAAAACTGCTACTGTTACTTTTGCCACTGTTACCGTTACTTCCATATTACTTTGCTACTAAATACTTCACTGCAGATCTTAAGTTTTCTAGGTGTGGTTGAATTGACAACTCAACTTCTAATACTTGAGAATATTCTTTGGCTCCTCTTGTGTCGACTCAATAAATTTGGGATGAATACTCTACCCTTGAAAATTGTTGTGATCCCCTATACTTGTGGGTTACCAAGACTATTTTCTGGCGCCGTTGTCGGGGAGCATAGCTCTATTCTTTGAGTCACTTGGGATTTATATCTGCTGATCACTATGAGGAACTTGAAAGACAAAAGAACTACGATTTTTCCCTCAACTACGAGGGGAGGTAAGGAACTGCCATCTAGCTCTGCACTTGATTCACCATCTGTTTTGAGTAAACTTGCAACACCTAAACCTGCTTCTGCTATTAATTCTGATATGTCGCATGTTATTAATGATGCCACTTCTGCTATGCATGATACTTATGATGAAACTACTTCTATGCTTGATAATACTATGCCACTAGGTGAATTTCTTGATGAATAACTTGCTAGGGCTAGAGAGAATGAAATTATTGAAACTGATAATATTGATGAAAGTGATGATGAATATTCTCCCCCTAGATATGAATTGCCTGTTGTGCCTGAGGGTTATGTTATGGATGAAGAAACTGCTAGAGATTTTCTTGCTTGCAATGATAGATTTGATCTTAAGAAATTATTAGCTAAGCTAAAAGAAAAGTCTCTGGATGCTAGAATGAAATACGACCCTGCTTTTGCTACTTCACCTATCTGTGTTACTGATAAGGATTATGATTTCTCTCTCGATCCTGAGATAATTACTTTGGTTGAATCTGATCCTTTTTATGGCTATGAATTTGAAACTGTTGTGGCACATCTTACTAAACTGAATGATATAGCCACCCTATTCACTAATGATGAGAAAACTCGTTACTACTATATCCTTAAATTATTTCCATTCTCATTAAAGGGTGATGCTAAAACATGGTTTAATTCTCTTGATCCTGGTTGTGTGTGTATTCCCCAGGATATGATTTATTACTTCTCTGCTAAATATTTCCCCGCTCATAAGAAACAAGCTGCTTTAAGGGAAATATATAATTTTGTGCAAATTGAAGAAGAGAGTCTCCCACAAGGTTGGGGGAGGCTTCTCCAATTACTTAATGCTTTGCCGGACCATCCTCTCAAGAAAAATGAAATACTTGATATCTTTTATAATGGACTAACCGATGCTTTCAGAGACCACCTGGATAGTTGTGCTGGTTGTGTTTTTAGGGAAAGAATTGTTGATCAAGCTGAATTGCTATTGAATAATATGTTGACTAATGAAAATAATTGGACACTTCCTAAACCAACTCCTAAGCCAACTCCGAAGAAAAGAGGTGTTCTATTTCTTAGTCCTGAAGATATGCAAGAGGTAAAGAAATCTATGAAAGAAAAAGGTATTAATGCTGAAGATGTTAAGAATTTACCTCATGTTGAAGAAATACATGGTTTTGATAACCCGACACAGGTAGTAAAGGTAAATTCTCTCTATAGATATGATAAAGTTGAAATCCCGTCTACTAAGTTTGCTAGCCAATGCTTGGATGAGTTTGATGACTTTATGGCTAAACAAGAAAACTTCAATGCTTATGTTGGTAGACAATTCAAACATAATGCTTATATGATTGAACACTTGAGTGATGATATGTCTAGAGTTAAAGGTGAACTTAAACTTATTAGTAAACATGCTTCTATGGTAACCACTCAAGTAGAACAAGTGCTTAAAGCTCAAAATTATTTTCTCAATGAATTAAATGATAAGAGAAATGATAATGCTGTTAGAGTTATGACTAGAGGTGGTAAAATGACTCAGGAACCTTTGTATCATGAGGGCCACCCTAAGAGAATTGAGAAAGATTCTTAGAGAAATAATGTTGACGAACCTAGTCCTTCTAAAAAGAAGAAAAAGAAAAATGATAGGACTTTGCATGCTTCTAGTGAACCTGTTGTAGACACACCTAAGAATCCCAATGATATTTCTATTTCTGATGCTGAAACACAATCTGGTGATGAACATGAACCTAGTGATAATGTTAATGATGATGTTCATGTTGATGCTCAACCTAGAAATAACAATGATGTAGAGGTTGAACCTGTAGTTGATCTTGATAACCCATAATCAAAGAATCAACATTATGATAAGAGAGACTTTGTTGCTAGGAAGCACGGTAAAGAAAGAGAACCATGGGTTCAGAAACCCATGCCTTTTCCTCCAAAACCATCCAAGAAAATGGATTATGAGGATTTTGAGCACTTTGCTAAAATGATTAGACCTATCTTTTTGCGTATGCGTTTTACTGATATGGTTAAAATGTATGCTAAGTACATGAAAGATATTGTTACAAATAAAAGAAAGATACCAGAAGCTAAAATTTCAACCATGCTTGCTAATAATACTTTTAAGGGTGGAATACCTAAGAAACTTGGAGATCCAGGAGTACCAACTATACCATGCTCCATTAAAAGAAACTATGATAGAACTTCTTTATGTGATCTTGGAGCCGGTGTTAGTGTTATGCGTCTCTCTTTATATCGTAGACTTGATTTGAATAAGTTGACACCTACTGAAATATCTTTGCAAATGGCTGATAAATCAACTACTATACATGTCGGTATTTGTGAGGATGTGCATGTTGTGGTTGCAAACATTACTATTTTAACGGACTTTGTTATTCTTGATATTCCCGAGGACGATAGTATGTCGATTATCCTTGGTAGACCCTTTTTGAATACTGCAGGGGCTATTATTGATTGCAACAAAGGCAATGTCACTTTTCATCTTAATGGTAATGAGCATACAGTACACTTTCCGAGGAAACAACCTCAAGTTCACACTATCAATTCTATTGGAAAAATTCCATCGATTTTTATTGGAGGTTTTGAATTTCCTCTTCCTACTATCAAGAAGAAATATGATATTCTTATTGTTGGGGACGTACATATCCCCGTTGAGGTAACCTAGTGCTATTCGAAAATTCTCCGGTTTCAAGCGATTTGGAATGAGTTTGTTAACAAGACTTGATCATCCTTGTTAGTGGATTCCTTTTGATGAGCATGAGATGGATGAAGTTAGAAAGCACAACCTTCTGTACCTTCCTTTTACTTTCTGTTATTTAGAATAAATAAAGCAAAAATAGTATTTTCTGTCTATTTTTTGACTTATCCGTGCAATAAAAATATCCCAAAAATAAAAGTTCTCCAAATGCCCTGAAAATGAAATCTGATTTTTTCTAGAATATTTGAGAATATTTGGCACTGAGAACACATCAGGGGGAGCCATCACCTGGCCACGAGGGTCCAGGGCGTGCCCACCCCCTGGGGTGCGTCCCCCCTGTCTCATGGGCCCCTGGTAGCCCCCTCGACTTATTCCAGCACCCAGACACTCCTTCCTCCCAAAAAAATTACAAACCAGCTCAAGCACGAGTTCTAGCTCATCTTGCTGCCATTTTCGATCTCCTTGCTCAAAGCTCCACTCATGAAACTGTTGTGGGGGATTGTTCTTTGGTATGTGACTACTCCAATGGTCCAATTAGTTTTTGTTCTAGTGCTTTATTTATTGCAAATTTTTGCTGCTAAGGCCACCCTGTTCTTGAGCTTGCATGTCAAACTTATATGGTCAAAAGTAGTTCTAATGCATGATATAGCCTCTAGGCACTTGTAGGAGTAGTTGCTATCAATTTTGTTGAGTTTGGTTCACTTTTATTTTGAGTTACTAAAAATTTCAGAAAATTTCATAAAATAATGAAGAGATTTTTGAGGGGCTCTTCGAGCCGAAGCTCGAAGGATAAGCAAATTGAAGAGGATAAAAAGCCCAAATATAATCTCCCTCGCACCACGGAGGTTCGGCCGTGTGAATGACCTTGTGATTAGTTCTTGAGAGCAGACGGGATTCATGATGATTTTTATTATTTGGCTGAGAATTCAGGCCTCACCAACTTCCTCCACGACCAGCCCGGTCAGTATCTCCTACTCACTAATATTTTTGTGTAAATTTTTTACTTTCATGCTAGGAAATCACCACCTTCAGTGGAGTTTCATTTATATGATGAGGTTAAGGCAATGTCACTATATGATTTCTGTGGGGTTTGCAAGATACCCTTTTTGGGCAACATAGAGGAACCACATCGTAGTGATGTGGATGGATTTATTGATATGATCGTTGTAGGGGAAACGAGGAAGGTTTCCGATGCAAGAATTACTAGCATACACTTTCCTTTTCTACGTTACTTTGCAATATTTGCTAGTAGATGCTTAATTGGTCACGGGAACTGTGGAAACCTAAGTGCCCCTGATATTGTTATTTTGTGCCATGCTTTGTTCTGTGATAACACTTTTAGTTTAGGCGCTATTATTGCTAAACGATTAAGTCTGAACCGTACAAAGGCCCCATCTTTGGAGGCATCTTTGCTTCATGCCTTGCTAAAAATTTTAAGATACCTATTAGGCATTATGAGATAGAGGAAAAGTTGTTGCCCCCTATTTTTCTAGATTATAAGAGTATGGTAGCACATGAATTTATTGTTAAAAATAATTAGATGATGCTTAAGTATAATTTGAGATTTAATAAAACTCACAGTGAGACTATTATCTTGCATGCACCCTCTTTGTTTAACATATTTTCAGGCACGTACCTCATCTTGCCGGAGGCCATTTACGCATACCGGAGACTTACACCAACTCCAGAGCCTGAGCCGGAACCACCACTTAACCCTTATCGACATTCCTTTTATCAGTGGGATCCCGAGGAGATCGCCAACCAGTATCACCTAGATGACACTCCTCAGTACACCGGAGAGAGTAGCTTCAATCCATGGGCATAGACCAACTTAAGCCAAAAGCCTAAGCTTGGGGGAGTACGTATTTCTCACCGACATTACATTCATGTTCACACAATCTTTCTAGTTGTCGGTGCTCATACTTTTTCATTGTACTATCCATGCTAGTTTATTTTGTTTTCTAAGCCTTCTTCTTGTGTGTTTGAATAACCTTAAGAAAAACCAAAAACATTAGTTGTAGCTTTTAGCTAGTTTACTTTCCATGCCTGTAGTAGTAGTAATTAAAAGAATACTCAAAAATATTTCTCGTTCTTCTTTTGCTTGTTGGGAGCTTTCCCGCGTAAATAGTTTTATTTCTTTTCTTTTCTTTGGGGGTCGAGAGGAGAAGACCATGATGAAAATGTTGAGTGGCTCTCATATGCATTATTGTTGATTTAACCGAGATCCCATATTACCTTGTCTTCTCCCTTGAATTGAATGCTTTCAGATTCCAGCTTAGTCCAATGCACATGCACTAGTATAAACGTTACCATTTTGTTTGGGAACCACCTATAATGTGTGTAGCATGGAAGATATCGAGGTCTCTCGGTTGTTATGTTGACAATGAAAGTATGCCACCCAAAATATTATTTATCTCTCTTTCAAAACTCGAGCTCTGGCACCTCTACAAATCCTTGCTTCCCTCTGCGAAGGGCCTATATATTTACTTTTATGTTGAGTCATCATCCTCTTATTAAAAAGCACCAGTTGGAGAGCACTGCTGTCATTTGCATCCATTACTATTAATTTATATTGAGTATGACTATGACTGGATCTCTTTTACCATGAATTACAATGTCTAGTCAGTCCTTGATCTTCAGAGGTGCTCTGCATTTATGTTTTGCGGTCTTAGAAAGGGCTAGCGAGATACCATCTTGTTATATCATATTATGATTGTTTTGATAAAGTGTTGTCATCCGAGATTTATTATTATTGATTGCTAGTTGATTATGCCATTGATATGAGTAAACATGAGACCTAAGTGTTATTGTGAATATGGTCAGTTCATAATCTTTGCTGAAAACTTGAATGCTGGCTTTACATATTTGCAACAACAAGAGCAAATAGAGTTTGTAAAAGTTTTTTCTTTATCACTTTCAGTTTATCAATTGAATTGCTTGAGGACAAGCAAAGGTTTAAGCTTGGGGGAGTTGATACGTCTCCATCGTATCTACTTTTCCAAACACTTTTGCCCTTGTTTTGGACTCTAACTTGCATGATTTGAATGGAACTAACCCGGACTAACGATGTTTTCAGCAGAATTGCCATGGTGTTATTTTTGTGCAGAAATAAAAGTTCTCGAAATGACCTGATACTCCACGGAGAATATTTTTGGAATTAATAAAAAATACTGGCGAAAGAATCAAGGCCAGGGGACCCA